>NC_080571.1:160189351-160489351 GCF_030247185.1 Malaya genurostris | reverse complement strand
GCTTGTCATACATATTGAGTGTGTATTGAGATGAATTTTATTTATTTTGAATTCGTTACATGTGATATAAAGGGGATGGGGGGGTCTTTGTTGCAGTGCCAATTTGTGACAAAGAGAGGGTGGGGAGTGAAAAATTGCCAAAAAATGCGTGATGTCTTTTATGAACAGCCCCTTAGGTATCTTTGAACATCTTTTAGAGTTTGTTAAAACCAATTTTTAATGACTGGCGCAATCAGGTAGCGTTTCCTGAGCCGGAGTTATAAGCAAAACTAGTTCAAAAACAGGTTATTTTTAAACTGCTGTATCTAACATTGAGGCAACATTGTATTTGACAGAAAATATTTTCGAGCATGTTTATAAAAAAAGGTGCAGGAGATATTTTTTTAATTTTTTTAAAATTATGTTCAAACATTGGGTTTTTTCATTGAAAATATTCGTATCATGTAAGTCATTTATTAGCTATATATGAAAATACGTTATTTTTGTCTTCTAAAGTGTTAAATTAATTCATGTGCATATTAGGGAAGAAATTGTTCTGCATTCTTCTGGGAATGGTGTCGCTTTTGTAAAATCTCTAAGTTCTCTCGATGGTTGGAGATTTTATCAACCATGCATTTTGGCACCTGCAGATATGGTCCTATACTCGACAAATATAGCCAAAACTTGTCAGGTGGTTGTTCACAAACTGGAACACAAACAACGTTCTTTCCAATCTGTTTCGATTGGCATTCGGAAGCTTTTTGTTCCAAATCTGGTCCACGGGTCTTTTGGCTGGACGGCGACCCTCGATGAATGGCCAGCGCTTATTGAGCATTGTGGGAGTCAATGGAGTTTTCGATAATGATTTAATTTCGTTTTGTAAACCAGTATTTACTTCCGTGAGCGACACCAAAGATAGATTTTCATCTGCCAATTTTGTGATGGAACGGAGATGCAAGTTTTCAAACCAATTGGCGCAGTCATCACACATCCAAAATATTTTTTTTCGATGTGATGAGAAATAGCCCAAAAGAGCGCGGGAAACTCCAGAGCATGCCATATGACACATGCGTCCACAGTAGCCTCTGCACACAACGAAATCGATGCCTGCGATAATCAGACTGCACTTTGCACAATTTTTTTTCGAACTCATTGTATGTGCAGGAAAGCGCACCAGGCACAGCAAAGCGAGGAAACGGTTCGTGGATTGATTATTGTTAGACTACAACGAAGGCAGCAAAAAAACAGCCGTAGGCACGACACAAATGAACGAAAATCACCACTCGATTGGCACTTGGCGGTTAAGAATAACACTTCATCCAAATCCGGGCAGTATACTGTCATTCACTGATAAAAACACTTAGTGATAAACTAACGCGGAAACGGTTAAAAACTGCAAAAATTCGGTATGTAAAAAACACAACAATCTCAACTAAACAGTGTTCCCAAATTCCCAAATTTTAAAAACAGAATGAAATTATGACACAAAGTTTATTACACATGAAAATACAATTATATTACATTAGAAACCAAAATGAAATTATTACACAAAGTTTACCACACATGACATTTCAATAATATTACATTAAAAATACGGTATAGCGTACCCCCAAGAGTCGTAACAAACAAACGAGCCAAATATTAATCTCGTTTTTCCACCCTGATTTGAGTAATTATAGTACTGGGGCCGGAATGTTTCAGCACGGCTTAAAAATAGAGAATTCAATTAGCATCCATTAAACGAATTCCATTCATTTCACTAAAACTTAAAAAACTAAACTAAAATAATACTTTGATTTCAAACAGGCAACGAAACGTTCAGCCACAAGATCAGAAAAGTTGACTTAGTCTCAGATTAGGGTCTTAGTTTTATTGCCATGGCAGTAAAAACTTTCCGTTTCAATTAGGGAAAGGATCAGAATATGCACTCAAGCATTATCATTTACAAACGCTGAGCGCTAGGCCTTTCTAGACAGCACGATGTAGGAGGTAAACTTTTTAACTAACTACTTATTGGAATATGAGTTAAAATTGAATTATTAAGATTTAAATTTGGTCTTCAGCCACAAGTGGTGACTTTTCAGCCCTATTATATACATTATTTGGTTATTACCGTGAGGACATCATTTGCTTCCGCAATTCTGTGATTTTTGTGCAGAGGAAATTCTAAACCTACTTGCATTGTGTAATGTAATAATTTTCTAACTAATACAGATAGCGAATCGATTCAATTGAAGATTGCATCGATTTTTGTCGGAATTTGCTTATAATATTATGTGACATTAAATCTAATGGTTCTATATTTGTGAGTCTGTGTAACTCATTTGTACTAAACCAGGGAGGACGCTTTAAAATCATTTTCAAAATTTTATATTTGGTTGCTATTTTCTCATGCAGACTTTCCAATGATTTTTGATATTTTAAGTCTTATTTCAAACTAAATAATGTTATTTTCTACCCGGGCGGTTACTTCTGTGTATGATATTCAAGCTAAAGAGGGTAAATTTATCAGCTGCATGACCTGCTTTATTATTGAACATGTTTTTCTTATCATTATAATTATTGATAATCACAGCATATAACAGATCAGCTGAAAAGTTTGTATCGTTTCTATGAGAGGGCGCCACTAGAATTAAATCCATACCATTTTCAGTTAGTACCAACCATCAAAAGATACGTGTATAAATTTGATCAGCTGTCTGATTATTAGTTAGTGAGATATTGCATTTTTAGTGAAGCTACTTTTGTTATTGTGAAAAAAAATGGAAAAAAGGAATTTCGTGTGTTGATGAAACACTACTTTTTGATGAAAAAAAGTGCCGCCGATACCAAAAAATGGCTTGATGAGTGTTATCCAGACTCTGCACCGGGCGAAGCAACAATTCGTAAGTGGTTTGCAAAATTTCGTACTGGTCATATAAGCACCGAAGACGATGAACGCAGTGGACGTCCAAAAGAGGCTGTTACCGATGAAAACGTGAAAAAAATCCACAAAATGATTTTCAATGACCGTAAAGTGAAGTTGATCGAGATAGCTGACACCCTGAAGATATCAAAGGAACGTGTTGCACATATTATTCACGAATATTTGGATATGAGAAAGCTTTGTGCAAAATGGGTGCCGCGTGAGCTCACAACAACAACGAATTGATGATTCTGAGCAGTGCTGAAATTGAACGAATTGGGCTTCGAATTGCTCTCTCATCCACCGTATTCTCCAGATTTTGCCCCAGTGACTTTTTCCTGTTCTCAGACCTCAAGAGAATGCTTGCTGGTAAAAAATTCAGAAGCTATGAAGAGGTAATCGCTGAAACTGAGGCCTATTTTGAGGCAAAGGACAAATCGTACTACAAAAATGGTATCGAAAAGTTGGAAGATCTCTATAATCGCTGTATCGCCTCTGATGGCAATTACGTTGAATAATAAAAACGAATTTTGGCAAAAAAATGTGTGTTTCAGGGTGGAAAAACGAGATTAATATTTGGCTCGTTTGTTTGTTACGACTCTTGGGGGTACGCTATACCGTATTTTTAATGTAATATTATTGAAATGTCATGTGTGGTAAACTTTGTGTAATAATTTCATTTTGGTTTCTAATGTAATATAATTGTATTTTCATGTGTAATAAACTTTGTGTCATAATTTCATTCTGTTTTTAAAATTTGGGAATTTGGGAACACTGTTTAGTTGAGATTGTTGTGTTTTTTACATACCGAATTTTTGCAGTTTTTAACCGTTTCCGCGTTAGTTTATCACTAAGTGTTTTTATCAGTGAATGACAGTATACTGCCCGGATTTGGATGAAGTGTTATTCTTAACCGCCAAGTGCCAATCGAGTGGTGATTTTCGTTCATTTGTGTCGTGCCTACGGCTGTTTTTTTGCTGCCTTCGTTGTAGTCTAACAATAATCAATCCACGAACCGTTTCCTCGCTTTGCTGTGCCTGGTGCGCTTTCCTGCACATACAATGAGTTCGAAAAAAAATTGTGCAAAGTGCAGTCTGATTATCGCAGGCATCGATTTCGTTGTGTGCAGAGGCTACTGTGGACGCATGTGTCATATGGCATGCTCTGGAGTTTCCCGCGCTCTTTTGGGCTATTTCTCATCACATCGAAAAAAAATATTTTGGATGTGTGATGACTGCGCCAATTTGTTTGAAAACTTGCATCTCCGTTCCATCACAAAATTGGCAGATGAAAATCCATCTTTGGTGTCGCTCACGGAAGTAAATACTGGTTTACAAAACGAAATTAAATCATTATCGAAAACTCCATTGACTCCCACAATGCTCAATAAGCGCTGGCCATTCATCGAGGGTCGCCGTCCAGCCAAAAGACCCGTGGACCAGATTTGGAACAAAAAGCTTCCGAATGCCAATCGAAACAGATTGGAAAGAACGTTGTTTGTGTTCCAGTTTGTGAACAACCACCTGACAAGTTTTGGCTATATTTGTCGAGTATAGGACCATATCTGCAGGTGCCAAAATGCATGGTTGATAAAATCTCCAACCATCGAGAGAACTTAGAGATTTTACAAAAGCGACACCATTCCCAGAAGAATGCAGAACAATTTCTTCCCTAATATGCACATGAATTAATTTAACACTTTAGAAGACAAAAATAACGTATTTTCATATATAGCTAATAAATGACTTACATGATACGAATATTTTCAATGAAAAAACCCAATGTTTGAACATAATTTTAAAAAAATTAAAAAAATATCTCCTGCACCTTTTTTTATAAACATGCTCGAAAATATTTTCTGTCAAATACAATGTTGCCTCAATGTTAGATACAGCAGTTTAAAAATAACCTGTTTTTGAACTAGTTTTGCTTATAACTCCGGCTCAGGAAACGCTACCTGATTGCGCCAGTCATTAAAAATTGGTTTTAACAAACTCTAAAAGATGTTCAAAGATACCTAAGGGGCTGTTCATAAAAGACATCACGCATTTTTTGGCAATTTTTCACTCCCCACCCTCTCTTTGTCACAAATTGGCACTGCAACAAAGACCCCCCCATCCCCTTTATATCACATGTAACGAATTCAAAATAAATAAAATTCATCTCAATACACACTCAATATGTATGACAAACCATACAAATATGAGGGAAAAATCGATTTATTACATGCTGTCATTAGATTAAAAGTATCCCTAAAACTACAAAACCATCGAAATTATTTTATTAATATTAACTATATAATTTAACAAAAGTATTTGATTGGAATTGATGGAACATTTAAATCATCTGAAAGATATATTATTTCTATAGCTAAAGAGTAATATTTTTTTAGTGTAGCATACAGGGCTGAGAAAATAAAGATCAAAACCTCATCAAATCGAGATCACTGCCGAAGAAGATCGCTTTGCTAATAAAGAAGATCGATTTGCCAATTAAGATCACTTCTGATCTGATCTTTTCAAAATCAGTTGACCAGTGATCATTAAATCACATCAATCAAAATCGGTACTGATATTCCGTCACACAAAATCAGTAATGATTTTGAGCTATGAATCAAGCATCATTATTCATGTAAGTTCAATCATTGGATGATTCGATCATCTTTGATCTTGGTGGAGGAAAACCACATATGATCAAGATAAAACATGACATAATGTACGTCTGAAATCGTTGATCCCCCGCTGAGGGTTGTGAAAATTAGTATAAACAGCAATCCTACATGAATTTGTACATAAGGATATCACGTGTCAATGAGATTGTTCCAAAATCATGGAAAATTTTCAATTTTGTATCTTTGTGAAATGTTCTTTTAACACTCCTTATCAACAGAGTTGGGGAAAATACCAGTTTCGTTACGGCACGGTTTACGTAGCTTCAACATAATTACTTACTCTAATTCTTACAGTCGTAAACCACGCGGGTCTCTGCTGTATACAGGAGGCGTCTCCATTCAACTCGATTCATGGCTGTTCGCCGCCAGCCTTGGTAGCTACGAAGGGTCCGCAGGTCGTCCTCAATTTGATCGATCCATCTTGCCCGCTGCGCCCGATCGATCCATCTTGCCCGCTCTTCTTATACCGGTCGGATCATTATTGAGGATCAGTTTAACCGGGTTGTTCTCCGACATTCTAACAACATGCCCGGCCCACTGAAACCGCCCGACCTTGGCAGTTTGGACGAGGATTGGTCCTCCCAACAACTGGTGCAGTTCATGGTTCATTCGACTTCTCCACGTACCGTTTTCCATCCGCACTCAGCCAAAGATGGTTCGCAACACCGTTCCGTTCAAAAACACCTAGTGCGCGTTGATCCCACGCAAGCATTGTCCAGGACTCGTACTTGTAGAGGAAAACCGGTCTAATCAGCTTTTTTTAGATAGTTAATTTCTTACGAAGGTGAATTTTTGCTCGATCAAAGCGTCCTTCGCAGTCCAAACTAAGCACGATTTCCTGACAACGTGCGTCTCTAAATTTCTCTTCTGGTGTCATTATCGGCAGTCACCAGTGAGCCCAAGTACAAGAACTCGTCGACCATTTCGATTTCATCACCACCAATCAGAACTCGTAATGGGTGGCTGACATTATCTTCTCTCGAGCCCTGCCTTTCATGTACTTATCTTTGACACATTGATGTCTAGTCCGATCCGCTTGGCCTCAGCTTTTAGTCCGATATACGTATCTTCCATCTTCTCAAAGTTGTGTGCTATAATGTAAATATCATCAGCGAAACCAAGTAGCTGGACGGACTATCTGAAAATCGTGTCACTCGTGTCTATCCTCGCTCTTCTTATCACACCCTCCAAAGCAATATTGATTAGCAGACACGAGAGGCCATCACCTTGCCGTAGTCCTCTGCGAGTTTCGAAGGGACTCGAGTTTATCTCCGATACTCGAACAACGCACATCACTCGATCCATCGTAGCCTTGACCAATCGTATCAGTTTGTCCGGGAATCCGTAGGCATGATTTTCCATAGCTGATCTCGATCGATTGTATCGTAGGCTGATTTGAAATCGATGAATAAGTGATGTGTGGGCACATTGTATTCGCGGCACTTTTGCAACACCTGGCGGATGGCGAACACTTGGTCCGTGGTAGCGCATTCGCCCATGAATCCTGCCTGATATTGTCCCACGAAATCGTTTGCAATCGGTGAAAGTCGACAGCATAAGATTTGAGAGACCTTGTAGGCGGCGTTCAGCTGAGTGATCGCGCGGTAATTGCAGCAATCCAGCTTGTCACCCTTTTTGTAGATGGGACACACGGTTCCTTCCATCCATTCATCCGGAAAAATCTCGTCCTTCCAGATCTTAGCAACGATCGTGTCTTAGTAGCTCGCTTGGTAGTTGGTCAACGGCAGCGGCCTTATTATTTTTCAACCGGCTTACCACCTCCTCGACTACTTGGAGGTCTGGGACCGGCAGTCTATCGTCCTCCGCACGCGTTCCCGTTGGTGTCCTTGCACATATCGGCCTATGGTACATGGCCTCTGCGCGAACGGTTCACCTTCTCGTAGAACTTCCTTGCGTCATTAGCACGGGACAACTGTTCCATCGCTTGGCGAAATCGGTCATCCTGTTGGCGCTTTTTTCTACGGGATACCGAGTTTAATCTGTTCCGCGCCTGTCTGTATCGCTCCTTGTTTGTTTTCGTCCGGTGCCGCAGCTTGCTCGCCCAAGCTGCATTCTTCTCGGCCACTAACTGTTCACATTCGTCGTCGAACCAGTCGTTTGAGCTACTCCAGCATCCCGGAGCCGCGTGATGTTGAACCGCGACGTTCGGCTTCGACGTTTGGTAGCCACCGTCGAAAGTTTTGAGCGCATGCATACAGCAACCAAGTAGTGGTCCGAATCTATATTCGCGCTGCGGTAGGTACGAACATTGTTGATGTCCGAGAAAAATTTTCCGTCGATCAAAACGCGGTTGATTTGGTTTTCGGTTTGTTGGTCAGGTGATCTCAAGGTAGCTTTGTGGATATCCTTGTGGGGAAAGAAGGTGCTTCTGACTACCATTCCTCGGTTTCCTAGTTTCAACATATATTCTCGTTTGATGCATCCCCTGTTCGATTTCGCAACCGTTGTCTCATTCGGAATAAAATGAATACAGGATAAGAGAATTAAATGCTAGATGAAAGTTTCATGATAATAATAAGTTTGGATTGTAAGCACATTGATATTGTTAATTTGACAGCTTACTATACGCAATAGCAATGCTCCATGAAAAATTAGTTTCAAAATATATTTCATACCACATAGTGATTAGAGCGACAAAAGACTTTGTTTTACTTCCAACTGGTTGATGCTGATGATGATGTTCATGATGATGCACTGTTTTGATTAAACTAAAAAAACGCTTTTTGACATGGATTCAATTTATGGAAGTAACAGGAGCACAAGGTTTGAGCACACAGCAGGCGCGTTTAAATTGCCATAGCAAAACCTTCACTCCTACAGGGTAGATGTGTTATTATATCTTATTTCGGCATTGATGAGGCATACCAATTTCATTGAGTACAATTGGTCCAATGATTCCTTTTTCAAATGGAATACAATTGAATAAACTGCATCAGAATCAGATAAGAGAAATTCCTATGATATACTATTCTCAATACTAGAAAATCAAATTACTGGAAAATTCGTCTTCTATAAATGTTTTGCTCTTGCTTTGATGTTACAATGGCAGAATTTTATATTTTGTTGCTATTTTCTCATGCAGACTTTCCAATGATTTTTGATATTTTAAGTCTTATTTCAAACTAAATAATGTTATTTTCTCCCCGGGCGGTTACTTCTGTGTATGATATTCAAGCTAAAGAGGGTAAATTTATCAGCTGCATGACCTGCTTTATTATTGAACATGTTTTTCTTATCATTATAATTATTGATAATCACAGCATATAACAGATCAGCTGAAAAGTTTGTATCGTTTCTATGAGAGGGCGCCACTAGAATTAAATCCATACCATTTTCAGTTAGTACCAACCATCAAAAGATACGTGTATAAATTTGATCAGCTGTCTGATTATTAGTTAGTGAGATATTGCATTTTTAGTGAAGCTACTTTTGTTATTGTGAAAAAAAAGGAAAAAAAGGAATTTCGTGTGTTGATGAAACACTACTTTTTGATGAAAAAAAGTGCCGCCGATACCAAAAAATGGCTTGATGAGTGTTATCCAGACTCTGCACCGGGCGAAGCAACAATTCGTAAGTGGTTTGCAAAATTTCGTACTGGTCATATAAGCACCGAAGACGATGAACGCAGTGGACGTCCAAAAGAGGCTGTTACCGATGAAAACGTGAAAAAAATCCACAAAATGATTTTCAATGACCGTAAAGTGAAGTTGATCGAGATAGCTGACACCCTGAAGATATCAAAGGAACGTGTTGCACATATTATTCACGAATATTTGGATATGAGAAAGCTTTGTGCAAAATGGGTGCCGCGTGAGCTCACAACAACAACGAATTGATGATTCTGAGCAGTGCTGAAATTGAACGAATTGGGCTTCGAATTGCTCCCTCATCCACCGTATTCTCCAGATTTTGCCCCCAGTGACTTTTTCCTGTTCTCAGACCTCAAGAGAATGCTCGCTGGTAAAAAATTCAGAAGCTATGAAGAGGTAATCGCTGAAACTGAGGCCTATTTTGAGGCAAAGGACAAATCGTACTACAAAAATGGTATCGAAAAGTTGGAAGATCTCTATAATCGCTGTATCGCCTCTGATGGCAATTATGTTGAATAATAAAAACGAATTTTGGCAAAAAAAATGTGTGTTTCTATTAAGCGATACGAACTTTTCAGCCGAACTGTTATGTTAATATTATTTTCTGGTTTTATTGATATTACTCCGCCAACATGGTTTTGCTGAATGAATTTTAAAATGAAATTTCGATGCGACCGACCAAACAAACTTTTTGAAATTCTTTTATTCTTTGTGTGGTGCATCTTATGCACATCTGCTTACTACCTATCATTAGATTTCCGAAAGTTAAAAAATCCATAATTCCAAGCGATTGGTGCACCCAAACTCATATACATTGACTAAAATTGTCAGTGCATAACTTAAGTTAAATCGTGTGAAGGCTTTTTTTTACTCATATAAGGCAAAATTTATTAATTTCGCTAATTTACTGGCCCCTCCGTGCACTTTTGCTGAGCACAACATAAATGATTTCCTGCATCATTCATTTCCGAATTTACAAGAAGAAACTTTTACATCAACAAATCCACGCTTTTATATTAAATGTATAACGTTTATTGTGGAGATTTTTTCAGGAAATAGGGCAAACCAGTAATATAATTTGGTATTTAAAAAATGCGCTCATTGAAAATATTGGACGTCACATTCCAACAACCCTCCCCCCTTCCCCCTGTCACAAAAGGTTACGTTTTGTGAAACACCCCCCTCCCCCTTGCGGCGTGACGTCTTTTATGGGCAGCCCCTAATACGAAAAGAGAAAAATATAAATGCTAGAGCAAACAATTTGAGTTTTCGAGGAACACCCTAAGTTGCTCTTTAAAAATAGCTGTAACACTAAAGCCGTTGCAGATACTACTATGGTGCCCTCAGCAAAGCTGCTCGATATAAGTTTGTTTGAAATTTTGCTGAAGGATGCAGTCCTCTATCTCAACACATTCGAAAAATAAGTTTTGGATCACCTTAATAATAAGAGCCACCCAAATACCATGTACATCGACATATGGCCACAGACTAACAGACATGACAGTATGAGTAAATTCTAATAAAAATTATTTTTCGTGATGCACTAGTTCCACCTATATTGTACTGCGCGAACTATTTACTATCTGTACACCCCTTGTGTTATGTAAAAGTTTTTTACTAGTTGGTTTCCCCTCGTTTGTCAACACCGATCAGCTGCTTGCAGGGATGCCTGATTTCATCAAAATATTTGAAAATTAATCGTCACAATGATTTATTGGATTACGTTGATAATATATTTAACTTTTTCTTGATGTTGGAGGGTAACCATTTATTCGACTCAAATTTGTTCATCTAGACTATTTTTTATTGTGTTGGTAGTTTTCACCCGAAATTAAGTGGCGGCAGACCAGAAGCAAGTAAATATTGTAACAAAACGGGTTCGATTTTTTATTGAGTTGGAGGATGAGAAGTAGGCGCAATTATGTATATAGTTTAGGCAATATCAAAGATAAACTCAAGATAGAGTGGTCTGCGATTTCTTAGGTATCATTTGAATAGGACCCCTCGATGAGCTCGGTTCACTGTCAATTTGAGTATTTTGAAGCAAAACAACAAGTGTCTGATCACTAGATGCGTCGTAACTATGACAATGATTGTTTATGTTTGGAAAAATATCAAGTTACAGTATGAACGATATTGAGAAATTTCGCTTTATATCAGTGATTCTTAGAATAAGAAAGTGAAAACTACTTAGAAACATTGTCTAGAATTTATTTAGTTTGTTATAGCCTCATCCCATGAAGCATCAGTTGTGGCAAGAAATCATTATATGCTGAATGTAAACATATGTGTGCTTCCTTTCTAACTTGTATTGTTTCCATGGCATTTTGTCGGAACTAGTCGACGCTTGTTAACGGAGGGTCAATAAAATTACATTATTACTGAACCAACTGGTTCACGATTACTGACCCAACATTTTTCAATGAAACGTATGGAACATTGTAATCTTCAGATTATCTTTGGCAATATGTATTAAATCTGTATCCTGCATGAAATTCGCATGGACGTATACAAATCAATACATTACAGGTAATTCTGTATGAATGGCAACTCTGTTGGTAAATGAAAAAAATAAAGACAGTCTAGATGACAGACATGATGTTTTTGATAGGGTAACGTGGCGCCATCATGACACATGTGAGTACTGTCCCAAATAATGGAATATTCGAAATGACCGTTAAAATGATTGAAGAATCAAATTTGAGTGTCCTGTCTGTTAGTCTGTGATATGATAGTGAAATCAGATCCAGAAATATGCCTGATCGAATGAGACATGCAGCATCTAGAAATCCAAATGCAAAGTTAGTCGAGCAAACATGTCAAATGCAAAATTGGGATCGATACGGGGAGAATAAAAATATAATGAGGAGTGATGTGATCAATCACATCGAAGAATAGGATAGCAAAAAACGCAAAGAAGGGATATTGGACAATTACATAAGACAAAACACAACGAATTTATGATGTTATTGAGATCAGCAAATGAACCAAATAACGAGATGCAGTTGCTGGTAGACACAGGACCATCTGGCAACTTGATAAGTAGACGAAACGCAGAGTACATGGGAGCATATACAATTAATGATAACGAAATCATAGAATATTCCAGGGTAATAGGTACTGTTAGAAAAACATTACGTACCGTAGAACTAAACTTCATCATCGCAGGAAGAATTTTCCAAACGAAATGGAGAGTTTGACTCCAGGGTTTTTTTTTTCGGAATGAGATTTATGAATATTTTGTTTTCATATCGTTTATTTACCCCCGGTTTTAACCTAATGATGGTCGTTCATCGGGTTTGTATCAGATTGGGGTAGGGATTTGGGGGTGGCTGGGAGATATAAGGTGGGGTATTTAGAGGAAAGGGGTATAGATTTTACATAGAGTCAGTAATAATGGTTACATTTCATGGTATCGGTTTACATGTCATAGATTGTGAGGGGATAGAGATAGAGAAAGAGAGAAGATAGGGATAAGCTTAAGACTACATTAAAGACTATTTTTCTGCGCTTGTTTGATGTTACAGCTTCGGGCCGCGGGTAACATCCCCAAGGGCAGCGCCCCCGGCGGATGGCCGCTTAGGTGCTGGTTCTGTGGCGGATTGCTTTCTGGAGGTCGGGGCCAGGCTCCTGATCTCGGTCCTGTATTCGGGTGATGGATGCAGGTGGAGGTCCGTTGGGAGTGGGGTCCAGTGATTGGCGTTCCGGGAGGCCAGCCTTTCGCGGTGGCGAAGTCGTGCTTCGGGTAGTAGTGAAACAGTGCTCTGGTGGTCGGAGGTGGTAGAGGTTGGATTTAGGTGGGGTCCGTGTATCCCGGGGGGTTGGGCCCCCACCTACACCCCGTGGATGGCCCACGGAACAGTGTACACACTTAGAAAATTTCGCAGTATTCGGTAATTTTTTACCGAATTTTCAACAGCTGAACGTTCGGTAATCAGTTCGGTAATTGAATTGATTACCGATCGTTCGGTAATTGCTGAACTGTCAAACAACTACCGTAAACTGTAAACCAAATGGATCTAGCAGATTGTTCGGTAATTTTTGTTTGTTTGTTTTCCTTTGGTTAAAATTCTGGATTTTCGGATTTAAAAAAACAACACGTATTAACAAAAACGAATGAAGAAAATGCTTTTATTCCACGAGAAATTTAAAAAGTGTCAGATGTTCCAGCTGACCGGAATTATGAGCGCCTTCCAAAACACTTCACAATCCGTCGAGTCCAACAAAAATTACCCTTGAACGATTTGTGTTGGCAGCAAGTGAACAAGTGATACAAAATTATTTTCCGCCTATAAGTAAATAAAAAGCTGTTAGTGGCTCTAATGTCTTAAAAACTTTTATTACCTGTAAAAAATCCAATCGATGAACACTTCAACATTTTTTTCGTTTGGTTAATAAAAAGACACTCACTGAATATTTTAATAACTGTTTGACAGTTAGCTTCATGATAATCGGTTTTCACAGAAGTTCGGTTATTGGAAGATAACTTTACCAAACGGACAGTATGATTTTTACCGTATTCGGCGACTATTCAGGTTTACCGTATCAATTGTATATCTAATACAGAATTCTGTAATGAAAATTAAAGTTAAACTGATCGTTCGGTGAAAATTTGCATATTGGTTGTAAAATAGAACCCATGTACCGAAATATCGGTTATTACTATAGATTACCGAAAGTTTTCGTCAAAAATATTACCGAATAAAGGAATTAAATCTTAGTGTGTAGTTTTTCGGCTGGGTGTGCGACAGCGGCCGGGTGGTCCGGGCAGTGGATGCTGAGTCTTCGCCGAGATTCTGAAAGAGAAGGAGGAGGAGGAGAGACGGGGTAGTTGGGGGGGATTTAGTTGGGAAGGGAAGATACTAAATTTGGTTCAGAAGGCGGGCGTCTTTAAGGAAAAAGATTAGAGTAGTTTCGGAGACGGGATCGTTGGAGAGGGATTTGTAAATAAGTATGTAACTAGCATACACAATGACCTAGGTTGGATATGCTTACGGAAAATACCTCTCACCTTTGAACCAAAAACAGAATCATATGAAGCTCATCAGAAACAGGAGAACAGAGTCTCAAAATACGAGGCAGATAACAATGTCAGAATTCAGGAAAAATACCAAGCAGATGATCAAAACAAGCTTAGTCCACAGGGTAGGCTGTGTACAGAAACGACAAAAAATTACACGGGGCAATGGCTAGAAGGTATGCCGTCTCACGGAATGTTAAAATTAGATTGTGCTAATACAATCAGTTATTTGTGAAAGTTGCTGCTGCAAATAGACCTAACGAAAAAATGAAGTATTTTCTCAATATTGGAGCATTTTATAACGTAATGAGATGGGATACTGTCGCGAAAATAGGATCAGAGAAAATAAACTATAAAGATAATTTATACATTGCAGGCTTCGATGGAACTCAATCACAGACTATTGGGTTAGTGAAAGTCACGTTGGTGATTGGAAAAACTCATTGTAGAGTTGGATTTTATATAGTAAAAGATCTGTGTGTTTCTGGAATCATTGGAGCAGAGTCTTTAAAGATATACACAATTTATTTCACTCAGAATTTCGAGTTCATATGCCTAAGTTTTTCGTTAAGTTTGACTTTGTATGAGCCTTTCTTTTCGTACTAGAGGTTTTTTAAAGATAATTTAGTAAATACGTCTTGTTTGGAAACGGTTACCTGTGATTCGTTTTGTCTAGACGTTTTGGAGCATTTCCGTTTGGAGTTCTAACTGATCCAAGTTTTACGTGCCAGTAAACACCGAGTAAACTCTACCAAAAGTGATTGGTTACTTGCTTTGTATGCGTATCCATTATCGTCACTGATAGCAGCTTCTTCGACTTCGTTAAGTTCTTCGGTATTTATCGGCGTGTGCTACGAATTTGAAGAGACGCAATAGATAAAAAACAATACGGCGAGTGCCAAAAAGAGATCAACGATCTCGAGCCCATACGATGTGGTTTTTGCGATGCCTTTTTGCATATCAGCCAAACCTGCTGCGGCATCAACACTAGGGGTTTGAAGGAAGCTTTTACTCTCGGCAAAATTATGCTGATATGCACCAGATGCAGGGAGGAGCTTCAAGGTCGTAGCATTCGCGCGTATATTGATGATCAACGTCAAGTAACTTCCAGTGAACCACCTAATTCAAAGAGTTTGTTACCTGATTTAACAGCTCAAGTACAACAGCTTTCGGATGCGGTGGCTGGCCTGAACGATAAAATCATTAATATAACGGGAACAGTAAACCAGCCCGAATAGCCTAAACCGGACAATCCCACATGGCCTAGAAGTTCAAAACGCCGTCCTGTGGATGAAACGACTACCATTCAAGCCCCGTCCGACCATGGAACCAGTCAGATCGATTTTAATGATCTTTTCGTGTCCTCTGTTAGTACTAACGTGGAAAAGTTCTGGTTGTACCTTTCAGGGTTGAACCCGTTAGTCTCGGACAGTGACGTCCAGAAAATCGTCACTCGTTGCCTTTTGATTTGAATGATCCAATCAACTTGGTACGGCTTGTACCAAAAGGCAAGGGTGTATCTGGCATGTCATTTGTGTCCTATAAAATTGGACTGAATCCTGATATGAAAACAAAGGCACTGGACCCATCGTGTTGGCCGGTTGGATTACTGTTTCGGGAATTTATTAACCATCCAAAAAACTTCGATCGGCGAATGACTCCCCCCAGCTCGAACAGTTCGTAAGGAGTCACATTGCGATGCACTGCTGACGGAGAAAACCCTAGGGTTTCCACCAGAGGCGAGTATTTTTGTTTAAATCCAGATATTCCAGCACTTAATGACAACGCGTTTCAGCATGACTATAACGATAATCAAATCTGGATCTATTACCAAAACGTACGAGGTTTAAGGACAAAGGTTGATGATATTATCCTGGCTACGCATGACTGCTGTTACGACGTCATCATTCTGACGGAGACTGGACTTGACGACCGAATAAACTCGTTACAACTTTTTGGAAACTCATTTAACGTGTTCCGTTGTGATAGGAGTCCACAAAATAGTAACAAAAGGAGTTTTGGCGGCATTTTGATCACCGTTTCACAAGCGCACTCATGCTCATTAATCGAAATGTATGAAGTTACCGTGGTATAACCAGTTTGTCAGCAGCGTCGAAGCTTTTTGAATTGGTAGTTAGCACTGTCGTACTTTCCAAAACTAAAACGTACATCTCTAATGACCAGCATGGTTTTATGCCTGGACGATCGGTGAACACGAACCTGTTGGATTTTACATCTACCTGTATCACTCGGATGGAAGAAAAATTTCAAATTGATGCAATTTATACTGATCTGAAAGCAGCGTTTGATCGAATAGATCATGAAATACTTGTAACAAAATTATCCCGACTAGGCGCTTCGAGAATGTTTGTTAAATGGCTGAGCTCTTATTTATGCGACAGACGTGTGCAGCTAGGCTCGTGTATTTCTTCTCCTCTCATGAATAAATCTGGTGTTCCTCAGGGTAGTAACCTAGGTCCACTACTGTTTGTGCTGTTCTTTAACGACGCTACTTTACTACTTGGCGTTGGATGCAGACTGGTTTACGCTGATGACCTGAAGCTGTATCTGGCAGTTCGGTCTATTGAGGATTGTGTTCGTCTCCAGGAACTTTTAAATATTTTCGTTGGCTGGTGTAGAAGAAATTTTATAATTATTAGTACCGTGAAATGTCAACTTATAACATTTCATCGCAAAACCAACCCCATAATATTCAACTATCAAATCGATGGACAAACTCTTGGAAGAGTCGACGTTGTCAATGACCTCGGCGTTTTGCTGGATGCTAAGCTTACCTTTAACCAACACCGATCAACTTTGATTTCCAAAGCAACTCGACAACTCGGCTTCATAGCGAAAATTAGCCGAGACTTCAAAGACCCGTACTGTCTAAAAGCGCTATACTGTTCGTTGGTGCGTCCATTACTCGAAAATGCGTGTTTCGTTTGGAGCCCGTACCAACTCGTTTGGAACTCACGAATAGAAAGTGTACAGAAGAGATTCGTCCGGTTGGCTTTGCGGCACCTCCCATGGCAAAACTCTCTGGATTTACCACCGTACCCTGACCGCTATCGTCTGATTGACCTGGAATCGTTAGAGCGACGAAAAAAGATGCAGCAAGCGTTACTTGTGGCTAAAGTAGTCAATGGTGATATTGATTCACCAAAATTGTTGTCTCTTCTTGACAACCGTGCTTCTCAGCGATCTCTACGCTCGACGAGTCTACTTCATCCAAGATTTCATCGTACTACTTTCGGACAACATGAACCAATGACAGCATGTATACGTGCATTTTCCAAAGTTGAGCATCTCTTTGTATTTGGTGAACTGACGCACAAGTTCTCACAGAAATTATCAAGTGTTTTCTTGTTATAAGTTTGTTCGTTGTACTTCGTGTTATTCATTAAGACTTTTAATTGTCAGATGGATTATTTTAACAAATGAACAAATAAACAAGTGTACCAAACGAGAACAATAATGTAGCAAATATACCATAGGTATATAGGTACACGCAACTGAGCATTATGGGATGTGTGCTTCAGATAGAGATGGGTGAAACATTGAAATATCAACCCTCATGAATAATGAAAGAAATATTATAAATGATTATAATGAGAAGCTAAAGATGTCTTCAAACAGTGCAACTAAAGCAAACATTATTTTTGAAATAAAAAAATCTCCAAGTAGAAAAGGACAACCGAAATACATTAAAACTGATGCAAAGAGTGGCAAAAATGAAGTAAGTATCGTTAATGCTGAAGTCTTAGAGGGCAGTTTATCAAAGCATAATAAGCATAATAAGTACGAACAAAAAAGTGAATAAAAATATAAGCAATTATGCACCGTATCAGAACAACTATGATGTATACAACAACGACTATAGTTCAGATAGTATGCTTCCCTGTTGTGGAACTAATATTACTAATGAAGAAGAAAAGGATTTTATAAATAGAGAGAGTGACGAGGAAAACAAATGTTTCCTCGAATTAAAAACAAATCAAGACGTAATTCTTACGGAAAACAAAAGATACGGTCGAATAACTGGTCGAGACCGAACGGATAAAGTATGAGAATCACTAAATATAAATCATTTATAGAGAACAAATTTTATGGACATAGAGAAAATCATAGCATTTTATAGTGATGTATTCTATCTGAAAGGGGGCAAATGAACTGTCACCGATGCGGCAGTGCACGATATTGAGACCACTTCAAATGTGCCTATCAATAAACGGCAATACAGATTTTCAGAAGCTACAAAGAAGCATATTAATGAAGAAATTGAAGATATACGTAAACAAGGTATCATAAGGCCTAGCAAAAGTCAATGGAATGCACCAGTCCTATGTGCTCCCAAGAAGGACGATGAATTTGGTAACAAGAAATACAGAATCGTGGCGGACTTCATGGTTTTAAACTTAGTTACAAAGTCATTTGTATAAACCAATTCCATTAATTGACGAGATTCTAGATAATCTTGGAAACAGTAAATATTTTTCTACTTTGGATTTGAAATCAGGATTTTACCAAGTACCAATTAACTAAAAAGATGCAGTGTTTTTAACTCCAAAAGGCCACTTTGAATTGACAAGAATTCCTATAGGCCTGCGCAACAGCCCGTCGACGTTCCAAAGATTAATGAATGCGGTACTTTATGAGATAGAAGGGGTTAAAGCAATCGTCTATCTGGATGGTGTTACCATCGAAGAACACAATGAAAACTTATGCAAAGTTTTAGAGGCTCTCCGCCGACATAATCTAAAAGTCGAAACAGGTAAATGCCAAATTTTGAAAAATGAAATAAAGTATTTAGGACATGTAATTGACAAAGAAGGAATTCGTCCTATGGAGGAAAATACAAAGCAAAAAAAGAGATGGCGGTACCAAAAACAGTTAAAGGTGTTTGGTCATTCTTATTAACAGTAAATCACAGACTAACAGACATGACAGTATGAGTAAATTCTAATAAAAATTATTTTTCGTGATGCACTAGTTCCACCTATATTGTACTGCGCGAACTATTTACTATCTGTACACCCCTTGTGTTATGTAAAAGTTTTTTTACTAGTTGGTTTCCCCTCGTTTGTCAACACCGATCAGCTGCTTGCAGGGATGCCTGATTTCATCAAAATATTTGAAAATTAATCGTCACAATGATTTATTGGATTACGTTGATAATATATTTAACTTTTTCTTGATGTTGGAGGGTAACCATTTATTCGACTCAAATTTGTTCATCTAGACTATTTTTTATTGTGTTGGTAGTTTTCACCCGAAATTAAGTGGCGGCAGACCAGAAGCAAGTAAATATTGTAACAAAACGGGTTCGATTTTTTATTGAGTTGGAGGATGAGAAGTAGGCGCAATTATGTATATAGTTTAGGCAATATCAAAGATAAACTCAAGATAGAGTAGTCTGCGATTTCTTAGGTATCATTTGAATAGGACCCCTCGATGAGCTCGGTTCACTGTCAATTTGAGTATTTTGAAGCAAAACAACAAGTGTCTGATCACTAGATGCGTCGTAACTATGACAATGATTGTTTATGTTTGGAAAAATATCAAGTTACAGTATGAACGATATTGAGAAATTTCGCTTTATATCAGTGATTCTTAGAATAAGAAAGTGAAAACTACTTAGAACCATTGTCTAGAATTTATTTAGTTTGTTATAGCCTCATCCCATGAAGCATCAGTTGTGGCAAGAAATCATTATATGCTGAATGTAAACATATGTGTGCTTCCTTTCTAACTTGTATTGTTTCCATGGCATTTTGTCGGAACTAGTCGACGCTTGTTAACGGAGGGTCAATAAAATTACATTATTACTGAACCAACTGGTTCACGATTACTGACCCAACATTTTTCAATGAAACGTATGGAACATTGTAATCTTCAGTTTATCTTTGGCAATATGTATTAAATCTGTATCCTGCATGAAATTCGCATGGACGTATACAAATCAATACATTACAGGTAATTCTGTATGAATGGCAACTCTGTTGGTAAATGAAAAAAATAAAGACAGTCTAGATGACAGACATGATGTTTTTGATAGGGTAACGTGGCGCCATCATGACACATGTGAGTATTGTCCCAAATAATGGAATATTCGAAATGACCGTTAAAATGATTGAAGAATCAAATTTGAGTGTCCTGTCTGTTAGTCTGTGGTAACACTCTCCAAATCGGTTTCTCTTTTATGTCATTGTATTGATTCATCCACGTATTTGAGATTAATATCACGAAATTCACCTTTTTTGAGTTTCAACTATTCACAACACTTCATGGTGAACTCGTCGGATATATGTCTCCACAATTACTTGTTTACATTAATATAAGAAGTTATTCTTCAACACGTACTTTTGTTGTCATATATTATCAACACTACCCTAACACGAACAATGGTTGTGTCTAACTATTTTTCTTTTGCATGTGAATATCAAACCTGCACATGAAACTATTAAATCTTCACTCATTACAGCAATCTTTCACTCAATTCTTTAGGTGCCTTCCGAAATCTATTATATCCCATTATAAACAATATTTCTTACTTGATTTTGATGTCACTTGATACTCAAGTCTCACAATGCACACATGTTCCTATAGCTACTGTATTATACTCCGAACTGAACTGAACTAGCTACTAACTTGTCTACGGGCCGACGCCCGAGACTAACGGATATTTTCCGCGCACTCTGAGACTGAACTAACTGCTAATTTGTCTACGGGCCGACGCCCGAGACCAACGGCTCTCGTTAAACCGCGCACTCGTTAAAATTGAACTACTTGCTAACTCTTCCCAACTAGGGGTTTTTAAGCTCCTAACATTTACTTTCGGGTGAAGCCCGAAGATTTTAGTACAAGCCGAGCTTGTAATTTCAAGTAGAAAGTTCATCCGACTTTCTCCCGAAGTTCTACCGAAAGTCGAGACCACTGTCGCTAGGCCAGAGGCAGTGACCAGTGACCGTGAAAATTTGCTCGTCGCGTTTACGCTGACATGAAGGCTTGCCTGAAAGGTGACGAATTTTTCCTTCACGACTAGGTTGCTGTTCTTGCAATGTCGTTATTCCTTCATGGCTCCCTATTTTATTCACAATACTAACATGTTCGAAGGAAAATTTGCTAAGGGCGCTGCAACCACAAACACCTTCGGGTGAACCACAACTGGCTCCGATTTTGCATCGAACCCTTCCAGTTTCGCAGTGGAATATTGAAAAATATTCGGGAACCGATCAGGGTATGAAACTAAATGAGTTCCTAGCGTTAGTACAACAGTTGTCTCTATCAGAGAGAGTCTCTGAGAGGGAGCTTTTTGATTCCGCTTTTCACCTTTTCAAAGGTCCAGCAGCAAATTGATATATGTCAATGCGCGCCGGAGGTCGATTATTAAGCTGGCCGCATTTGGTTCACGAGCTTCGCAAAACTTTTGTACACCCAGAACTCGACACATTAGTGAGATCAAGAATATACCAAAGGCGACAGCAGCGCAATGAAACTTTTCAGGAATATTTTTTCGATATGGAAAAGATGTTTAGATCAATGATTTCCCAGATGGACGATAGGGAAAAGTTGGATGTACTAAAACGGAATTTACGATCGGACTATAAAAAAGCGTTACTGTGGAAACCAGTAGCCGATCTCCCACAGCTTATTGAGGCCGGTCATCTGATTGACGCATCGAACTTTTCCATGTATCAAAAAGTGTTTGGACTAATGACTAAATGGAAATTATCTCCTCCCATTCGTCAATATCCGTATACCATGTCCCCTGAGATACGCGAAAAAGTGGCCGAAGAATTAGATCGTATGCTCAGAATTGGTATTATTGAGCGATGTTCGTCAGATTGGTCATTAAACGTGGTACCGGTCATAAAACCATCTGGAAAAGTGCGGTTATGTCTAGACGCTCGTAAAATAAACGAACGAACCGTTAAAGATGCATACCCCTTGCCCCATCTCGGCCGGATTTTGGGTCAGTTACCAAAAGCTCGGTATTTAAGTACCATCGACCTATCGGAAGCTTTCCTTCAGATACGGTTAGGAAAACAGTCACGTCGGTTCACTGCTTTCAGCATCCAGGGCAAGGGGATGTTTCAATTTACTCGACTACCATTTGGCCTTGTGAACAGCCCAGCCACGCTGTCTAGGTTGATGGATCAGGTCTTGGGACACGGAGAACTCAAGCCGAACGTATTTGTTTATCTGGATGATATTGTCATCGTTAGCGAATCGTTCGAAGAACGTCTACGGTTACTTCGCGCAGTAGCTGGACGCCTAACCAACGCGAACTTATCTATTAACTTAGAAAAGTCACGCTTTGGAGTCGATGAGTTGCCATTCCTAGGCTATATTTTGCCTACCGAAGGGTTGCGGGCCAACCCTGAGAAAGTTCGCGCTATAGTGGAATACGAATTACCAAACACGGTGACGAAGTTACGTAGATTCCTGGGTATGGCCAACTATTATCGCCGATTTATCGACGATTTTAGCGGTACTACCGCATCTTTAACAGAGCTCTTGAAAACCAAATCAAAATACTTGATTGGAACGATCAAGCTGAAGAGTCGTTTTGCTTCATTAAAGAAAAGCTCATCACGGCACCTATTTCAGTGAGCCCAAACTTCTCAGAGGAGTTTACGATACAAACAGATGCGAGTGATGTGGTCATTGCCGGAGTGCTAACTCAATGCCAAGATGGACAGGAGAAGGTCATTGCTTATTACTCGCACAAGATGACCACCCCACAAAGGAATTATCACGCGTGCGAGAAAGAAGCATTGGCTGCGCTCTTGTCCATCGAAGCTTTTAGAGGGTATATTGAGGGTTCGCATTTTACTCTCATTACCGACTCATCTGCTTTAACACACATCCTTCGAACGAAATGGAAAACTTCATCCCGTTGCAGCCGTTGGAGTCTTACGCTACAGCATTACGACATGACAATTTTTCACCGGAAGGGCAAAGACAATGTGGTTCCGGATGCCTTGTCGCGTTGTGTCGCTGTAGTGTCTGCACAACCCCCTGCTACGTGGTATGACGAGTTAAGTCAGAAAGTTGCGGATAATCTCGACGAGTACGTCGATTTTCAAATAAATAATGGCGCCCTATATAAATTTGTTTCTACACCAAATCGACCATTCGATCATCGATTTGAATGGAAATTGGTAGTTCTCCCAGAAAATCGGGAAAATTTTCTAAAAGAATGCCATGATAACTCGATGCATCTGGGAGTTGACAAAACCTTGTCTCGAATTCGTCAAAAATATTACTGGCCCCGTATGGTCAGCGACATAAGGGACTATGTAAAACAGTGCACAACTTGTAAGGAAGTTAAAGCTTCCCACGTACCAGTTATTCCGCTTATGGGTGAACAACGTATTACTACCCACCCGTCGCAAATGATCGCAGCCGATTACATAGGTCCTTTACCGCGAAGAAAAAAAGGGAATCAACACGTCCTTGTAGTACTTGATTTGTTCAGCAAATCGGTCATGCTTACCCCTGTCCGGCGAGTGGACAGTACTTCCCTGTGCAACATTTTAAAAAGTCATTGGTTTTTGCGTTATTCGACCCCTGAAATAGTAATAACAGACAATGCTTCCGTTTTTTTATCCCGTGAGTTTAAATCCTTTCTAGATCGGTTCAATGTTAGGCATTGGTTGAACGCCAAGTACCACTCCTAAGCTAACCCAGTTGAGAGGGTTAACCGAACAATTAATACGGCCATACGTACCTACGTCCGCCAAGATCAGCGATGCTGGGACAGCCAGATTGCTGAAATCGAAACCATTTTGAACACTTCTGTACATTCAGCGACGGAACTCACACCGTACTTTGTCATTCATGGTCACGAAGCCTTCGCAAAAGGCACTGATCACAAGTGGTTCTGTAAAGACAATATACCGTCTTCCCAACAGAATGAAGAGGAAAAGCAAAACCTGTTTAAGGATATTTTCAAGCTAGTGCAAACGAACTTGAAGAAAGCACACGAATCGGGCAAGGAGCGTTATAATCTTCGTCATAGGACACCGGCGAATCCATTTCAGATAGGACAACTACTTTATCGCCGAAACATGAAACAGTCCAACGCTGCAAATGGGTATAATGCTAAGTATGGACCAATGTATCTTCCGGCGAGGATTAAAAGAAAAATCGGTACTTCTTCATATGAATTAATCGATACCGAAGGCAAAAACCTGGGAGTGTGGCCAGCCGCCCACCTAAAGCCAGGATGATTTATTAAAAACTATACATTTCACAACACTGTATTGTCATTATCATAAACCAAAAATGCAGAAGTTGGTGGGATCTTTTCCGTAGTCTCTTTATATTTTCGATTTGGTAATCCCATGATGCAAATGCTGGAAAAGTGGATAACTTTTAACTCAAATTCATACTAAAATAAAACCTTATACAAACCTTTACATAGATCACGTCTAAGATAAACATTTATATAAACCGCCATAGTAAATCGACCGTCTTCTCAAATTCAGTTTCCTTAACAATATCAGTCCGTATCAATAAAACCCGTCCGATCGTCCCACGTCGATGTCTAATTAATTTTGCCAGCAAAATAAAAGCTTTTTGTTTGGCAGACGAATGTTTATTCTCTAGTGAGCGAATCCTTCCTACCTGTAATGACACAGTTGTCAGATCAGATGACTAAAACAGTTCGTTTCATTTCTATGAGTCCGTTAATTTCAAAAACACGACTGACATCTCTTTATCAGTACTAGTCCCATAGAATGAGTTTTACCACAAAGGACTCATTATTCGAATTTGTGATTCAAATAAATTGAAGTCCATAATGAAATCCAAATTATTTTACTAGTGGATACAACGCTGGAATGATTATACACAATGACCGTTTTGCTGGAGACCAGAATCAACACGATAATGATGGTCAGTAGCCAAGGGTGGCAAAAACTCGCTCATAAGATTCGATTTTTTCTATTCATCAGCTCACCTCGTAAATCAGGGCCCTTATTCTGCGAGTCGAGTGAGGTGAGATTAGTCGAGTCGCCTGAGTCACACGATTCTGACAGTCGAATGAAGTGACAAAAGTCACCAGGATGAACTCTCATCGTATTCTTGCAGTCGAATCACAGTGACAAAAGTCACTGTGGGGTGAGTTTTAGAGTCGATACGTATGAGACAAGTGACAGTAGAAAAATGAAACGAAAAATCTTAGAGATCTCTAAACTTTTTGCTTTAGAAAATGTAAATGATGTATGGAAGTGGATTTTATTACTTTCTTTGAGCAGCAAAGCCGAAATTACATTTTTGTTAATTTTGTTTTTTGTTGCTAACTAAATCGAACTTTTCCGTTATATTTGTATTTGTTAGTAGTCAAGTTTGATTTATTTGTGCCTTTCTCATACTGAGAGGCTAACTTCTTAGTCTTGAAATCGACATCGGTGGGGCTAGTAACAAGGAACAAATTGAAAGAAAGCGCAAAGATTTCAAGATTATGTAAATTTCATTGGGTTTGAATTAATAATGGATTTTTACTGCATCGGAATCATGTACCCTTCCCACTGTTCCGCGCTCTAATCTACCGGTCACAACAGTTACCCCTCTCTGGATTCTAGCAGGAATGGCTTGCCCAAGTCTAGTATTGCTGCAACATATTTATTAACCCCATCATTCCATGTCACTGATCAGCTCGAGCATTTTCCATTAGTTCAACCATTTCCAGATCGTCAGCATCAACTTTGTCGATAAACACCACGACTGATTCCTGATTGACTCCGATTTGTTTGGCAAGTAGCAGATGTTCTCTCGTTTGCAGCATAACACCATCGGTGGCAGCTCCATCCATATGAGCAGTTCCGGTACTTATGTTCTTGTTATAAACTGCAGTTTATCAATTTTCACATCGAATTCCTGAAAACCATGCAAAAAAGATTAAAATCAATACGTTCTTGTAAATCCAAACTACTTACAGCTTGAATTCAAAACAGTTTTCTTCAAAATTGGTGTTCTTGAAGATTTGTCCCAAGTAAATATTACTGTTCCATTTTTTTTGCTTTGACGTTTGGGAAAATGAATCGTTTGTCACTTTAGGTTCATCATCTCACTCACCATGGAATGAATCTGTCACGTCACCCGAGTCGACTCGTAGAATAGGGTGACTACAGTCATGTGACAGCGAGGTGAGATTTGTCGTGTCACCTCACCCGACTCGCAGAATAAGGGCCCAGATGTAATCCGTAAAATGATGATAAAGATGAAACTCATCGCTGATCTAAACGAACACACACTCTAAACGAACACAGAGCAGCACTGACATCAAATTATGATGGTACTGATGGTTCTCAGTTTTGATTTCATAGCATTTAACCGACGACACGACCTGCCACTCGATTATTAAAACTGTATCGCAAATTTAACTACCCCTCAGTAATTGGTAATGTCAAAACGAAATCGCTTGAAAAAATGTTGGAACTGGCAACTCAAGTTGATAAATTATTGATTTTGAAAAACAGTTACCAGTAGCCTTGGTAACTACACAAGGAATGTAAACAAAAACAAGAGATTCTCACTTAAAACGAAACCACTGAGTGTAGTTGGCCCGCTGGCAGGTATTAAATTTATTATTTCAGAGAGTTTTGAGTCTTTTTGGCGTATTTTTTTTAATTTGTATCTTTTTTTAATGAACTGGAACAATTTCGTCGCTGCCACAGAGAGGAAGGCTTTTATCATTTCATATTCATAGCTAGAAAGTTGTATTGTCAGGTGGTAGTGAATGATTTGCATTTGGGTACATTTACAGCGCGCAACTGTGTTTGGAACTCAAAATAATGCGAATTAGGAACATAAAAAAATTGTTTTATGCAACTATCGTTAATAATGTTTTTAATTGAATAAAGTTTACTCGTAGTAAAAGGACATACAAACGAAAATAAAAATAACATGATATTGAAAGAATCGGTTGTCTTTTTCTGACAAAATCAAAATGAAAATAATTATTTAAAAGCAAAAGTTATTAAAGCATGAAATAAAAATACATATATTTTGACTTCAAGAATATCTTAATTTTTTTTATTACCACTAGCGTTTTTGAGAAGTCGAAAGTGTTTCTCACTGCAATTTATTGTTAATTTCGTTTGGTATTCCGTGGACATGTCTTACGATCGTTTTTCAGAAATAAAGTGAACAATTAACTAAATTATGTATATCTGGCTTAATTTTACATATTACTGTTCGTAGGAAACGAATAGAAAGATACTGGATCTCCTTCACGACTGAAACACCTAGCAACGCAACAATGTCTTCCCATTATCGAAAATGTTTTCCTGACCTATCAAAACTAATCATTGCATGCTGCCACTGTAATTCTCTATGACTAACAAAATTCATATTTAAAAATGAAAGAAATGATCTGTGAAAACATGGTAACTATCACATAACAACTAGTCAACAAACTAGAAGATTACGTTACAAAAAGAATCATGAATATTCGGACTTCTGTGTATAATATCACAAGATCATTGTATAATTTAGAAAATGTAAATATATTTTCTACATAGATACGGTAATTACGGTATACGATCAACAAAACCTACGTAGTAATTATTAATTGTATATAATAACAAAAACAGTGGAAGTAATCATCTTGAAACCGCTTTAGTTTCCGTGCAAAATGTCGCATTTCCTCACTCTGGCTGGTTTGGTAACCGTGGAACTGCAGGATAATGACTTGTTAAACTGCTCTATTTGTTTGCCCATGTCCAGAAGCATTTTCGAAGTCGGCGAAAGAATGTTAACTGCAAATAGAAAATTTTTATTTAATGATAAAATTCAAGCACTCACCTGCACTCAGCTTCATCATAATTTGCATCGATGATGATTAAAATTATTTAGTTGCTCTCCGAAATTCACTAAATAACCGGAAAAGACACAAAAATAAAATCTGTGGAATTATTCCACAACAATTTTAAACTGTTTGTTTATTTATTCTGGTGCTCCTTGGTAACTAGTTCATAGCAACCTAAACAGTGTTGCTCGAAAAGTTAGTTTTTGTCATTTTCAAGGGGTCGCTATATTTATGGTAACTGGTGGTAAATCGCTCACGAACACTTTTTATTCCGATTTTTCTTCGGAGTGTCTGGTCGTGTCGTCGATTTAACTATAAAATGAATCGTCAATCCTCTTTCTGCGAAGGATTTCTGTACTTTTTCTTGGGCTTGATTCCCTTGCTGAGTGTATTGCATTATTCGTAGCGCTCTTTCAGCGTACTCTTCAAAAGGTTCTCCATATTGTTGTTTGAGAGTTTCGATCCTCATAACAATCTCTTCTACTATGATTTTCAAACCGAATACGTCTCTTAAATTCCTCAACATATCCTTTACTGTGTCGGCTCTTATTCTATTAATAAAGGTTGCCGCTTTACCTTTTAATTTCATTAGTGCTACATTTAGTAGTGGTTTCTGGTTTTCCCCTTCCGGGATGTCTTTTGCAAAATACTCTATTTGCACAATAAATGGTTCTAATTCGTCTAATGACCCGTGGAATTCCGGGATACATTGTATTGCCTCTAGCATTGGAAATTGGTACCCACTGTTATTTCTAGCCATCCTGACTGCGTTAACCTTTTTACTGGAAGGTGCTATAATTTTTTAGCTGTGCATAATTACGATCTTGACCGTGGTTATGGTCGATATTCATTAACGTAAATGAACTTGACCTAGTCTCACATTACTGGTCATTGTATAGTACAAAGCTTCAACTGCTACGAGCCCTGCGTGGTCAAATTTCGTTCGCATTGGTATTTTTTGTTTATTGAGCCAGCCCAACTCGGTGCTTTCAAATTTGTCGTGCCCGCCTTGTGCGCAAACCAAACTGTCTTTGTTAATTCCGTTATAAGGGTCGACGGCATAGGCTGCAACAGCACATCGTACCATACTCGTGGTTTAACATTACAGTTTACCGTACGCGACTCAAAATCAATGTCGGTTTATTATTATTATTGTCATATACCGCTTCTTTTCCCCGTACTCTGTTTTTGTCGTGAATACGACTTACTTTACTATGGGGCGCCTTTTCAAAATTAGTCATATGAAAGAATGGGCAGAACTTAATCGCGAATATCTCGACTTGTATTAATGGTAGCAACATAATTCTTTCACCATTTCATCAAATATATGATCAGGAATTCAGGATAATATTTTGAACAGTGTGCGATAACCACAAACAACTCAAAAATTAAGTTTTCTTAAAATTTGAAAACAACGCGGAAAACTTTTTACTTTCGCTTGGGTTTTTCGCGCAAGGACGACGATTTTGAGGTAGTCAGGCACATATCTTCAACTGAATGCGTATAAAAGGGGAACCGTGGTCGAAAATCGATCATTTCTTTTCGTGCGTTCGATGGAAGCAGACGTCGTGGGAGTGGAATCATCAACCAGCAGCGACGGAGAATGCACCTTCTGCGTGGTTAAAAACCTCAAACGCTCAGGTCGCATCTCTCATTCGCTTGCTAGCCATCGAGGCGAGAGGACCTTAACCAGCAGCAGCAGCGGGAGTTAAACTTTCAACCAGCAGCGACAGAGAATGCACCTTCTGCGTGGTTAAAAACCTCAAACGCTCAGGTCGCATCTCTCATTCGCTTGCTGGCCATCGAGGCGAGAGGACCTTAGCCAGCAGCAGCAGCGGGAGTTAAACTTTCAACCAGCAGCGACAGAGAATGCACCTTCTGCGTGGTTAAAAACCTCAAACGCTCAGGTCGCATCTCTCATTCGCTTGCTGGCCATCGAGGCGAGAGGACCTTAACCACCAGCAGCAGCGGGAGTTAAACTGTCAACCAGCAGCGACAGAGAATGCACCTTCTGCGTGGTTAAAAACCTCAAACGCTCAGGTCGCATCTCTCATTCGCTTGCTGGCCATCGAGGCGAGAGGACCTTAGCCAGCAGCAGCAGCGGGAGTTAAACTTTCAACCAGCAGCGACAGAGATTGCACCTTCTGCGTGGTTAAAAACCTCAAACGCTCAGGTCGCATCTCTCATTCGCTTGCTGGCCATCGAGGCGAGAGGACCTTAACCACAAGCAGCAGCGGGAGTTAAACTGTCAACCAGCTGCGACAGAGAATGCACCTTCTGCGTGGTTAAAAACCTCAAACGCTCAGGTCGCATCTCTCATTCGCTTGCTGGCCATCGAGGCGAGAGGACCTTAGCCAGCAGCAGCAGCGGGAGTTAAACTTTCAACCAGCAGCGACAGAGAATGCACCTTCTGCGTGGTTAAAAACCTCAAACGCTCAGGTCGCATCTCTCATTCGCTTGCTGGCCATCGAGGCGAGAGAACCTTAACCAGCAGCAGCAGCGGGAGTTAAACTTTCAACTAGCAGCGACAGAGAATGCACCTTCTGCGTGGTTAAAAACCTCAAACGCTCAGGTCGCATCTCTCATTCGCTTGCTGGCCATCGAGGCGAGAGGACCTTAACCACCAGCAGCAGCGGGAGTTAAACTGTCAACCAGCAGCGACAGAGAATGCACCTTCTGCGTGGTTAAAAACCTCAAACACTCAGGTCGCATCTCTCATTCGCTTGCTGGCCATCGAGGCGAGAGGACCTTAGCCAGCAGCAGCAGCGGGAGTTAAACTTTCAACCAGCAGCGACAGAGAATGCACCTTCTGCGTGGTTAAAAACCTCAAACGCTCAGGTCGCATCTCTCATTCGCTTGCTGGCCATCGAGGCGAGAGGACCTTAACCAGCAGCAGCAGCGGGAGTTAAACTTTCAACCAGCAGCGAGAGAGAATGCACCTTCTGCGTGGTTAAAAACCTTTCAAAATTTACCCTCTGAGAGAGTGATAAGTTTTTGATCGTGAATATCTATTGTTGTATCTAATGAATCAACATAATTCTTGCGACATGCCGACATGGAAATATGATCACAATTTTATGATAAAATTTTCAGTTTTGTGACAGTGGTCCTTGTGAATGCTAGAAACGAATCCCTACAGCATATTGATAGTTTCTTTCAATAAATTATGCAAATCCGAAATGAAATAATCGACAATAAAATTCTGTATGCTGCTATTTTTATAGCCGTTAGGACCGCCCATTAGTGAAAAAGCTACAAATGAAATCACATAAAAGGAAATCTCTTAAAAAAAATTCAATCAGTTTGGATTCAATCGCCACTGCGAGCAGATGTGTTTTGTGTCGTCTGCACGCTTTTGACAAGAGCGATTACGTCACAGCTGCCAGTCATTAGCATTGGGAAAAAAACAACGGTGGAGAGCATTGCACAAGATCAGCCGTTCTAATGGCTCTAAAAGTTTTCTAAAGAACTATTAGGATTTGTTGTTTGCAAATTGTAGGGAAATATCCTCAGTTTACTGCAAATCAAGAACAGTTTGCTTAAATTGTGCACTTTTCGCTGTGTGAAACTCACAGTAATCGAGATCAAGTGAAGCCTTCTTTGTTTTTGCGAAAAATGTTCCAGAGTTTAATGTCGTAGAGAATTACGCAATTTGACCTTTCTGAATGCTAGAAACGAGTCCCTTCAGCATATTGATAGTTTCTTTCAATAAATTATGCAAATCCGAAATGAAATAATCAACATTAAAATTCTGAATGCGGCTATTTTTATAGCCGTTAAGACCGCCCATTAGTGAAAAGCTACAAACGAAATCACATAAAAGGAAATCTCTTAACAAAAATTGAATCAGTTTGGATTCTATCGCCACTGCGAGCACTGTTTTGTGTCGTCTGCACAGCTAGTTTCGCTTTCGACAAGAGCGATTACGTCACAGCTGCCAGTCATTAGCATTGGGAAACGGTGGAGAGCATTGCACAATATCAGCCGTTCTAATGGCTCTAAGAGTTTTCTACAGAACTATTAGGATTTGTTGTTTGCAAATCGTAGGGAAATATCTTCAGTTTACTGCAAATCAAGAACAGTTTGCTTAGATTTGTGCACTTTTCGCTGTGTGAAATTCACAGTAATCGAGATCAAGTGAAGCTTTCTTTGTTTTTGCGAAAAATGTGAAAAAGGAGAATGTGTGCATAATTCAAACAATTGATATTCGGAAGTGTTAAGGAACATGTCATTTGTTTTCGTATTCACGAGATCCAGTTATGTCTCTGACATTACCCACCCGCCTTTCTTTTATTTCGGTTGTCAGACTTTTAGCCGCAAATATTGCCGCGATTGTTTTGATGTGTCGCCTAGCAACGCATTTTTCCGTGGGCTCCGCCCATACGGGTTGATTCACCACCTTTTTAAATATATACTTCGTGGTATGCACTCCTGGTGCCTAACTCGCTGACTTGCTTTGTTATGTCAGTCCAAGTACGGCTACCTTTGCTTATTTGCAAAATGATGCGTCAAATTACCGATTCCTTCGCTCATACGCGTGAGGTTTGGTTTGTCACCTTGACCTTATGAACATTACACCAGTGCTAACTGTTCAACTGATCGTGGTTTTCTTGTCTCTTAAAAGAAGGCGACAACAAAAGCGGGAAAAAAGACTTCGTAGGCCTTCATGTCAGTATGGTCACATTTGTAAATGTTATCGCGGTTTTTTTCTCTTTAACACATACTTGAATGTAAAACAAGAAAAAGAAAAATGTACGTAGACTCACCATACTTATACTACTCCGCTAAACATCCTCAATTCCGAAATCCTCGCCCGTAGTCCTGGCGTGTCCTTGCTGCTATAGATCCCACCGCTGTCACCACTTGAAAACGCCTCGTTTTTTTCCGGCCGAGCGGCGGCGGGAGGAAAATACCGAAAGGGGATGTTTCTTTCTGTTCTATACGGAAAATCGTAACACTCTTTGTCAATAAACCGTTTTTTCCTTTTTTCTGTATTTCTTCACTAATATTTGGCTACACTCTTAATCTATTTATAGCAGAAGTTAATTGATTGACTGTTTTCCTTCTGGTGAGATGCACTTTTCGCTTCTAGTGAGATGCACTTTTCGTTTCTAGGGAGATGCACTTTTCGTTTCTAGGGAGATGCACTTTTCGATTCTAATGAGATGCACTTTTCGTTTCTTGGGAGATGCGCTTTTCGTTCTGCTTTTGCCGTAATCTACCTACAGCAGAAGTTAATTGATGAACTGTTTCGGTTATCGCGTATTACACTACTAACCCCTAGCTAACACTCTTGGACTGACTGGACTAACCGCCTACTCGAACCGACTACTTAATAACGACTACCAAATTTGTCTACGGGCCGACGCCCGAGACTAACGGCTATTTACCGCGCACTCTTTAAAACTGAACTCACACCTAACTCTTCCCAACTATGGGTTTTTAAGCTCCTAACATTTACTTTCGGGTGAAGCCCGAAGATTTTAGTACAAGCCGAGCTTGTGATTTTAAGTAGAAAGTTCATCCGACTTTCTCCCGAAGTTCTACCAAAATTTCCTAGAGCCGCGAACCGAAACCACTGCCACAATTTCAAGGACAGTGATCGGTGTCCGTGAAAAGACATTTTTGTTGTTGCTCGTCGCGTTTACGCTGATGTGAAGGTTTACCTGAAAGGTGACGAGTTTTTCCTCCATGAATGTTGTTATTCCTTCACGGCTCCCTACTTTTTCTACAATACTAGCAAGTTCGAAGGGAAATTTGCTAAGGGCGATGCACCCATCACCTTTAATCATATCTATTATACGCAAAATGTTTGTATAGTCTTAAAACAGTATCGATTCTCGTCAAATTAGACAAATTTTTTCATCACCTCCCCTGATAAGAATACTTACTACGCTCCCTCCCCTATTAATACTTTATGATAGAAAAAGAACCGGAATTTTCATTTTAAAATTCCCGCGCTTGTCCAATCGGTAAACTTTTATTCTCTCAACGTTGGCAAGACTTTTATACACATTCTGTCAAATTTTGACGCATATCGTACGATTAGTTTTTGTTTGGCGTCTATACAAAGAAGTTGAAAAATTTTCGTGTGGCGATTTTTATAATGGATGAATCCTTATGACCAACACAAAATGGCAGCATTCCATCATATGTTTCATAGAATGCTGACCTTACCTCTCAGTGATGATGCGGTAATAAAAGAGAAAAATTTTATTTTCGAAATTGGATAGCTCATGGGATACCCGGAGCGCTCAATCCAAACAATACTTGATAAAAAAGTGTGATTGTTGAAAAAACTATCACTCACAACTTTGAACTCCCTATCAGAAAATTTGAAAAAAATATCGGTGGACTTCAACACAAACATGGCATATCCACTTGAATCAAAATTAAAACCCTTTGGCTTGGATTTAGTACATGCCTTTTCCGAAAACCGCGAATTCACTACTAATGACATAAAAATCTTAAGACAAATTTCTAACCCATGGAAATTAGATACAGCTGAAAGTTGAGAAATTTTCAAACATAATTCCACTTCCTTACTAAACAGAAATCAAGCAAAAATGTCTTCCTGGCTTTTTAAGTTACTACCTACACACAGGGGACAAACAAATATAGAAAATACTTAACCTCTTTCTACCCTAATCAATTTCTACCTGTTGTTAAGAATCTATCTACCTCCATTTCATATAAAAGGAACAACATTGCAGCATTCTTTCAATTTATTTAGAAACCTGGTACACTGATGAAGATTGTAAGTAGCATTCGAAATACGTATTTGTGATGTGACGTCTTTTATACATGTTTTTAAAAGTGTTGTTGTGATACATACTGAATGTGTATAATGACGTGATATACTGCCCATACTCCCATATAGAAAATCGACATGGCCTGGAAAAGACGATCAAAATTTTATTTCCAAATTTTTTGTTTTATTGTGCTACCTAATGCTATATCATGGTATTATTACATGGAATATCGGTAATACACCTTTTCTATTCCAATATTGCAACAAATGAAATTATTGAAATCTGCACTGAATGGGACTGTCGATCGATACTTAGTGGACTGTAAGCTTATATTGAGAACGGGAAAATTCTTTCTAAAGGTTGCCTAAAAAACACGCGTCTGTTTCTCTAGACAATGCAATTACAAGTGCGACATTTATTTCGATAGAAAATATAGAAGCAAAAATACATGTGTATGTGTTTCTGTTTTTCACCCGCAGTAGGGATGTGTAATCCATCGAACATTCTCTCCGGCGTTGAAATAATTGTTTCAAACCTTCTTCTGGTTAAGGGGCAGCAATTCTCCTCCATTAGCTATTCTCACAGTAAGAACGCGCGTCACGCCGTCATTTCCAGGATGCACAGCGACGATCCTTTCAATTGGCCATTGAAACGGTGGTGCGTTCTGGTCCACGAGTAGTACCAATGAACCCACATTTATCTCTTTCGTCTTATGCCATTTCAACCGATTCTGGAGGTCTGGCAAATACTCCGCAGTCCACCGTTTCCAGAAGTGCTGTAACATTGTCTGCACCAGCTGCGTCTCGAAAGAGTGTTTTCCTTTAGGTGCAAGTAAGATGGTTCAGCTACTGCTTGCATCTCGCGGCTGACTAAGAAGTGAGAAGGTGTTATAGCTGTATAGTCGCTGGGGTCATCTGAAAACGGTGCTAAAGGCCGAGAATTTAACACAGCTTCAATTTGAGTCAACGTAGTGTACGGTTCCTCGTATGTTAGCCTTCGATCACTGACAATCCGTTTGAGATGATATTTAACCTGCTTCACTCGAGCTTCCCAAATACCTCCGAAGTGCGGGCTGCGCGGTGGTATGAAAGACCAATCGATGCCTTTGTTAGTACAATATGACGTTATCTTTCGGATAGCAGACTGGTTCTGAAACAAAAGCCACAACTCATGTAGCTCAGTTTTGGCTCCTACAAAGTTGGTAGCATTATCGGAGTAGATTGATCTCGAACATCCGCGTCTGCTGATGAAACGTCTCAGAGCAGTAAGGAATGCATCCGTCGTTAAATCGGAAACAAGTTCCAAATGTATAGCACGAGTCTGCATACATACAAACAAGCTCACGTAGGCCTTCGTATACTGAGGTTTACGGGTGGTAGAAAGTGACTTCACCCAGAACGGTCCAGCATAATCTACACCGGTGTTAGCGAACACAGGTGCCGGTAAATCACCTATCAATTGTGTTGTCTTCAAGGGATTCGCCTTAAAACATGTTATGCAATTTCGAACCACCTTACGAATTGTGGTTTTCACGTTTAATGGCCAGTAGCGTTGTGGTACTATGGCTAGCAAACCATTCTGACCGATGTGTAGATTCTCCAAGTGCAGGTGTCGTACGAGTGATTCAGTGATCGGATGTCTGGCTGGTAACAACATCTGGTGGCGACTATCGTACGGCAGAAACGCTCGCTTGATTCGTCCTTCAACTCACAGAATTCCATTTTGCGAATCAAGGAAGACTTTCAATCCGTTGAGACGATGTTTCGTATTGACACCATCTGTCAATGCTAATATTTCTGGCTGGAATGTTTCGCGTTGTACCAGTCGTACTATTAACAATAGGGCCTCTGCAATTCTTCAGCAGTAAGTGAACCCTTCAAAACTGTCTTCCTCTTGGATGTGATATACATCGTAAAGCGTACTAGATAGGCGACACTGAGTACGATCTTATTAAAACTGCTTACCTTGTCAAAAATCGACATTTGTTTAGAAGAATCGGTTATCGTCAGCATTATCCCAGTTCACAATTCTGATAATTGATCATCAGTAATTTCGATGCTTACGATTGTTACGGTATTTGAGCAATTGAATGATAGCGGACCCATCCACCACATCTTTGAGTCAACTAAAACCTTAGGCTGTTCTCCCTGAGATAACAGATCAGCGGGATTCGTTTGAGAAGAAATGTAATTCCAGATACAATTTGAAGTTAATCGTTGAATTTGACTTACTCGATTCGAAACGTAAGTGTGTAGCATGTGTGGAGGTTTTTTAATCTAAGCAAGTACTATCTTTGAGCCACTCCATAGATGTACCAACTCGAAATCTAATTCACTAGCTTCTAAGAGCTTATCGATCAGTCTGGCGAGCAGCAGAGCAGCGAGTAGTTCTGCACGAGGGGTTGTGATGGCCTTCATTTTTGTTCCTTTCTTTGGTAGTATGCGTGACTTACTACAAATTAATTTCATCTGGACAGAACCGTCTATCTGAATCGTGCGTACGTAAAGGCACGTGCAATTCCAACCTTGTAATAACCTGAGCTCTTCAATTTGAGTTCGACATGCGATCACTAGATTCAACCGTGAGTCATTCGAACTGAGTGCTTTTAAGGCTGCCTGACTGTCGAAACAAAAATAAATACGTTTACCACAGATCCTCTGCTGAAGTGCCGATTGTACTCCACACAGAATTGCGTAGATTTCTGCTTGGAACACAGTACAGTATCTACCAAGTGAATGAGACTGCTTCAGCCTCATTTCACGACAATAGACACCAGCACCAGCACGACCATTCAACAGAGAACCGTCCGTATAACAAACTATGTGTTCATCAAGTTGTCGTTCCAGACAACCAGACAATCATTCCTCACGAAGAGGATAGCTCACATTGAATGTTTTGAAAGGAAAACTGCATGTGAGAGTTAGGTCACTAGGTGCGAGTAAATACTCATCCCACGTAACCATTTGAGACCACAAGCGATTATGGCTGGTAGCATAATCTAATGGGTTACTGTTCCAAAGCCCTGTAACCCTAAGACGGTATGCACAAGATAATGCTTCTTGTTTCAGGAACACATGTAGTGGTTTAATAAACAGTAGCGCCTCTAGATCAGCAGTAGGAGTTGTCGTGAATGCTCCTGTCATCGCCATTAGGACCATCCTTTGGAGATGATTTAGCTTTGACTGAACTGTCGTGACTTCTCCTTTCTGCCACCATACAAGACATCCATATGCTAAAATTGGTCTAACAATAGTTGTGTAGATCCAATGAATATATCTGGGTTTGAGTCCCCATGATTTTCCAAAAGCTCGTCTGCATTGGCCGAAAGCCATGCAAGCTCTTTTAATCCTGAAGTCAATGTGAGCAGACCAATTCAGTTTTGAGTCAAGAATAACCTCGACGTATTTAACTTGATCGACCACAGTGACCTCTGAACCAAAGAACTGCAACGGACGAGCTTCTGAGCATTATCCTACGATGAGTGAAAAGCACCATTGATGTTTTGCCCGGATTTACAGATAATCCAACCTGACAACACCATTGTTCAACAGATCGCAGGGTTAATGCTTATACCGGTCATCAATATATGATAATCGTCGGCAAAACCATAAGTCGGAAATCCAAGGTTATCAAGTTTCCTTAACAAACCATCAGCGACTAGGTTCCATAAAAGTGGGGATAGTACACCACCTTGAGGACACCCACAGACACTCAGCTTTCTAATCTCTGCTTGCCGAAGCGACGAACAAAGAAATCGATTGCTAAGCATTGCGTATATCCAATTTGTGATACTTGAAGGTATGCCATGACCACGGGCTGCTTCCAGAATTGAATTGAAAGACACGTTATCAAAGGCACCTTCAATATCTAGGAAAACTCCCAAGCAAGATTGCTTTTGTGAGAAAGCTTTTTCAATGTTGTACACAACATCATGTAACAGGGTTGTAGTGGACTTTCCACGCTGGTAAGCATGTTGCATTCCATGTAGCGGATGCACGCCCAAACTAACATTCCTGATATAGTGATCGACTATGCGTTCCACTGTTTTAAGAAGAAATGAGCTAAGACTGATAGGCCTGAAACTCTTCGCTTCCTCATAAGTGTCGCGACCGCCTTTGGCAATAAATTTGACAATGATTTCCCGCCAGGCTCTTGGAATATATCCAGTCGCAAGACTAAAAGTAAGTTTTTTCTTCAAAACATGTTTGAAATGTTCATACCCTTTCTGCAGTAACACTGGGAAAACTCCATCCTTTCCAGGAGACTTGTACGGAGCAAAACTCTCAACTGCCCATTCGACCGATTAAATCGTCACAATGCTTCGAGCAAGGGCCCAAGAATCGTAACTACCTGAAAAAGTCTCGGGAAGAGCTGTCGGTGATGGATCCATACATCCTGGAAAGTGAGTGTTAAAAAGATAGTGAAGTACATCACCTTCTTCAGACAAGAGTTCACCATCTGAAGTTCTTAAGAAACTGACAATAAAGTCCTTAGACTTCGAAAGTAACTTATTTAATCTGCTATCTTGTCTATATAGCTTTCGCTTCAGAAAGCGTTTCAGTGCCATCTCGCGCGAGTCTCCTAATTAATCTTTGCGTTCGTTGAATGGATGCTGTACAACGTACCTCCCCTCCTCAGTTCGGTAGTGTGTTTGCTGAAAATGACCTAAACACATATCGTCATTCGCCTTAGGCATGATAGGGATTTCGTCGCAAGCTTCCACCTTGTAGAAACTTCTACGTAACTCAACAAGCGGTTCGTCATCAGACACCTGACAAATCTCCAGTAATCCGAGGAGTTACCAACACATCTAGATCGATACTAAAGTCTCCGTGACAAGACTTTATTTTGGTGCGCAGCATACGGTAAATGCGGGTCATTTTACCATTTAGACTACTACACTGATAAAAATTTGTACGATCGATTAATATATAAATAGCACTTCAATTTAATGTGCTTTTTCATTTCAATACATAACCAAAGCGATTTGTTTTAAGATTTTATGTGCAAACTCACTGAGATGCAAGATGAGATTATTTTTCACTTAGCTTTGATGTGTTTCTCTTTTGGATGTGATGTGTTTTGCTATTGAATCGAACTACATGTGTTAAACACTTCATTTTCTAGTGGAAATGAGTACAGCACAAATGTACGTGCAAAACTCTTGATTCGGTCAACTGTGTTTCAATTGAAATATATGTGGAAAACAATGTGACATTCATATGAAATTCATTGAGACTCTGGAAGTAACGATAAATCTTATCGTTTTGATGTACATTTCAGATAAATGTAGCATGATTTCCACTAAATATCAACAGGTTTCACACTCATTTTATAAGTTAAGTGAATGTTTTCATGAATTTCATGTGTTCTACTGGTAGTGATAGATCAAATGTTTTGAACATGATGCTAGCGTGCAAATCATTGTCAGTGTAACTGTAACGTCTGTGGGCATCAGTTTCAGCGAGAGAAGGTTTGCGAATCGTTCCGTAACGAAATTCATCTGGGAAGCGGAGTCTAACAGCACACGACACAGATAAGAAGTGTTACCAAAACCTTGAACTAATATCATGGCAAACGAAAGAAGAATTTGTTTCTTGGAATTTACATCTGTTTGTGTGATGTTTCTTGCCACACTCTCGACAAGAACGCGACGAAGAACATGAGCTGGTACGGTGGCATCTTCCTAAGCAATTGAAGTAGACACCGCATTTTTTAAGCACTTCATATTTTTCACTTACACTTTTGTTTTTAAAGGCTTCGCATTTCCAAAGTTCGTGGTTTACCTTACACAATTGACACTTACGTTCATCTTTCAGTTCACTTGTTATAAGCATATGACTGCTTGTCATTGTTTTTTGTTTTACACTCTCCAACGACGGCTTCACATTCGTTTTGAGCGTTTCATAAATTCGACACTGCTCTTGTAGAAACTTTAGTATCGCTTCATATGTTGCAAGTACATTTTTCTTCTGACGGGCTTCCCATGCTATGAGATTTACCAGCATCTGCTCACCGAGTCCCTTTGCTAGCAAGTCCTGGTGATTCAAGGCTTCCACATTTTTTATGCAAGTATCAAGCATTTTTCTCATGTTGATAGCGTTTTCCAGATTATTCTTCGTCAAATTGAGCAGGTTTTCGACGTGCTTGTCAACGACGACGCGTTTTTCTTCATATCTTTGCGTAAGCATCACCCATGCTGCGTCATAATCATTGTCATTGACTAAATCTTCATCGATAATGCCAGCTGCTTGTCCGACAAGACTATTTCGCAGGTGGAACAGTTTGAGTGCTGGTTCCTCTTGTTCATGACGATTCATTACAGTGATAAACATTGCTTTAAAAGAGTACCATTTTTCGTAAGACCCGTCAAAGGCCGGTAATAGAACTTGCAGCGGTTGTACATAGGGCTGAACTGGAATCGCAGGTTGCAGGTGAGCAGGATTTGAGGGCCCCATAGCGGGCGGAACAGTAGCGACTTCTGTTTTCAATGTCGCATCAGTCAGCATACCCAGCCACACAGCAACATCATTATGCAGTGACTCGAATTCGACGTAGATCTCAGTTTTTTCGTTTATGCGTTCTTCAGAAAGCGGCAGTTCATAAATTTGATTCTGGATGCTATTACAGTCATTTTAACAGTTATCCACCGTTTTCTGCTGAACTTTGAGGAAATGAATGTTTCTAATGTTTGGATTCGGATCACTTGCACTGTGGTCTTGATTCACTCGAATCGACTTTCCGGAAACTGCCGCTCTCTGATTGACCAGTCCTTGCAATCTATCTTCCATCTTTTTTACTTCTTCTCTCTTCCGTTTCAACACTTTCGGTTTGCCAGCCGGAGTTGGCAATATCTGTACGGGTGTTCTATGTGTCTTTTGCGACTTAAAACTCGGTGACGACATTTTTTATTTCCGCACACTACATCACTTTATTTTTGTCCGCCATTTGCTGAAATTTAGTCACGTAACCTTTTCCGAACAATTCAAGAGTTTGCTTAATTTTGCATCAGATTATCGCAATTTCGCGTTTCGGAACGCGGATGCGTCGGGCAAATAAGAGTAAAAATAATCTTTCACTTTTTCGTAATGACCACCACAGTGAACTGGTAGCGCGCCATTAACATTCGCTCAGCAACAGCACGAACCAATGCTCAGTTCGTATAATTTCACACGGAATCGCGAAACTTTTCACGAGAATCGCGTCGATTTCACTGGTTTTCCCGGATCCGGCTCGAAGGACCTATGTCGATCGATATTTAGTGTACTGTAAGCTAATATTGAGAACGGGAAAATTCTTTCTAAAGGTTGTCTAAAAAACACGCGTCTGTTTCTCTAGACAATGCAATTACAAGTGCGTCATTTATTTCGATAGAAAATAGAGAAGCAAAATGAGATGTGCAATCCATCGAACAGGGACTGACTATTTTTTTCACATTTTATTGAACAGACCCAGAATTTTTATTGCAATTTCAGAGAGTATATTGAGCATAGATTTTATTCCTCAAGCTAACTCAAAATTGGCGAAAATCGATATGGGACTGATATGCGAGTATGGGCAGTAAACTTATAGTAGAATTCAATGGTTAAAAAAAATTATATCATAAATAATCTACTAAACACTCAGACCGACGACACGACCAGACACTCCGAAGAAAAATCGGAATAAAAAGTGTTCGTGTGCGATTTACCACCAGTTACCATAAATATGGCGACCCCTTGAACATGACAAAAACTAACTATTCCAGCAACACTGTTTAAGTTGCTATGAACTAGTTACCAAGGAGCACCAGAATAAATAAACAAACAGTTTGAAATAGTTGTGGAATAATTCCACATTTCATTATTAAGAATCTTTTACAAAAAATTACTAATGACGTGTCTGGATCGAAAGCTTCCGTTCGAAAAGCTGTTTCTACGCTAGAACAAGCAACAACACAGATCCGCAACGTCGTTTGTCAAAAGTTTGAAGATGCAATCAAAAAAGATAATTTGGCATCGGTAGAACGATTCTTCAAAATTTTTCCTTTAATTGGAATGCACGATCAGGGAACACATCAGGTGGTGGATCGGTTGATAAACTGAATGCGAGAGACGTTGATGCCCTCATTGGTGGAATAACAATAATTCATTCGAGGACTGAATCGTATATAAAATTTGTCAAACGCTGGCACTTCAAAGTTCAATCCAGCAAGGGTAATTACAAACTTGTGACGTTGAACAGGCACGTTCAAAATTTTTGACAACCTTGAACAATGCTGATATGTCCACCAAGTTTATAGAAACACTGTGGTCGCCTGGAGCGAGTTATCAAAATGTCTACATTCAATCGGCCTGGTGGACTAGTTTTAAACCAGGAAGTTCGAGAAAAACTGTAAACGAGGAATGTAACTCTGGGAACGTTATGAAAGTGATCAATGCTTAGTTATATAAATATATTCCCTCTGAAGATAACACAAGAGAAGTTTTTTATTGCCTTAACCCTCAGGGTACGGACTGGGTTACCGTAACCCGAGCGAAATTTGAAAAAAGCGCCATACGAAGAGAAGTCGTTCACATTTTTCATTATAATTTTTTTTCAATCAGTTAAATGATTAATCTGACAACTCTATTATATTTTTGAGACAATTTTACACAAAATAAAAAAAAATTATTCAAATTGACAAAGTACAGCCTGATATACACCCAATCAAAGTCGCCGGGTTAGGCTAACCCAGTCCGTACTGAACGTAACTTTTTTATAGTCCGTACCCTGAGGGTTAAACAACCGAAATCAAATTTTTGGTAGTGAATAATTTGCGTTGCCGGTACGGTACGCCACTACGAATTACATATTCGTTATGAGACAAGTACTCCAAAAGTGTCGAGAATACAACGCGCCATTGATTTCAAAGCGGCATACGACACAATCGCTATGGCAGATTATGCACGAATTCGGATTTCCGTATAATTTGACGTGATTCTTCGAGGCAACGATGGATAGAGTAATGTGCTACGTCCAAGTATCTGGGACGCTCTCGAGTCGTCTCAAGTCTCAGAGAGGGCTACGGCAAGGTTTTGGATTCTTTCGTCTCTTGTTCAATATTGCTTCGAAGAGCGAGGATCAACACGATCTTCCGAAAGTACGTACAGCTCTTTGACTTCCCTGACGATGTTGATATTGTGAAGATTATGGAAAGAAACATCGAACTGATAGCCGAAGCTAGAGGTATCTGACTGGCTATAAAAAAAAAAACAAATTAAAAAAAATGAGCAAAAATGACTCAAAACTCTTTGAAAGAATGCATTTAATACCTGCCAGCGCGCCAACTGGTTTCGTTTCAAGTGAGAATCTCTTGTTTTTGTTTACATTCCATATGTAGTTACCAAGGCTACTGGTAACTGTTTTTCAAAATCAATAACTTATCAACTTGTGTTGCCAGTTCCAACATTTTTTCAAGCAAATCCGTTTTGACATTACCAGTTACTGAGGGGTAGTTAAATTTGCGATACAGTTTTGATAGTCGAGTGGCAGGTCGTGTCGTCGCTCAGACCCTGTTAATTATTGACACTTTACCTTATAGTTCCGGAACCGGATGTTGGACCCGAATGAAATTCAAAAGCAACCTATGAGACTATAGGATCGTTCATTTGAGCCTATGTTTGTGAAAATCGTTCAAATCATCTCTGAGAAAATTGAGTGAGTTTCGTTTTAGAGTTTCTGTCCACTATTTCCAGTATTTCCCGAACTGGAAACTTGGAACCAGTATAGCCGAAATCGGTTCGTTTAGTAAGCAACTATTATAGCCTACAAATTAAATCAGTTATGAGCCAAATTTAGAAGAATTTTATCATATTTTGCATTGTCGCTCCAAGTGATGGGGTGCAATTTTAAACACACTTTATCCTATGAGGGCATGGCGAAATTCAATAGCAACTTGTGAGACTTTTCATTTGAATCTAAGTTTATGAAAATAGGTCAAGCCATCTCTGAGAAAAATGAAAGACATTTTATGACACATAGTCACACACATATATTCATACATACATACATACACACATAGACATGACTCAGCTTGATTAACTGTGTCGAAGCAATAATTACACTTTTATAGAATAGAATCGTTATCATGACTTTGTGATAATATTAACAAGTGGGTACAAATTAAAAATCTGTTTCAATCCTTTTAGTGGTGTAATGAAGTCTTTCTCATATTACTCATAAGATTTAAAATATTACTGTGGATTTCGCAAAAACAACGGTTCATTGAATAGAAATACGAAATTTTTGAGGACTTAATCAAACCAACTATACAAATTCTTTTACCCGGTAACTCCGGAACCGGAAGTAGTATCCACAACAAATTTGGGAATTCCGTATGAAACTGAAAGACTTTCCCTTTGAACCTATAAGTTTGTGAAAATCGATTTGGCCATCTTGAAGGAAAGTGAGTAAGATCCTTTTGCAGTTTTTAATCACCATTCCCAATTCTTCCGAAACCGGATTCAGATGACCGGTATAGCCGAAGTTGGTTTGTTTACCACCAACAAATATGACCTAAAAATTGCAACAGTTTTGAACCTTGTTCAACATAGACCTACTATCTCATGCTCTATTTCGATTAAATCAATTAAACGAAATCTGACAAACGAAGCAAACCTGCGTTTCTTGACAACCAAAATCGAACTCGATCAAAGGTTATTTCGATATTCGATCAAAGGTTATTTGATCATTTCTAGTAGGTGGTTAACCTACGAGACAGCACAATCGAAGAGATCGATTGAAGCAAACGGTTAGTTTGTTGCAAACGGATAGTTTGCATAACCCAGCGCGGAAGCTACACAGCTGACAAGGATAACCTGATTCGTCAACCATGACTGACAATGGCAGTGATGAAGGAGAAAGTGGATCGCGAAGAACTGATGCCTACGAGAGGGGAACTCTCGAGCGCACTATAACATTCTATTCAGTATTCGCAGAGGCATTTAAACGTCTTTGATGGTGACGAGGCCAATTTTACAGCCTGGAAATGGCGTGTAGAGCATCATCTGGCAAAGATGAAGCTCTCACACACACTTCTTCGTACACCGGAGGAAGAAGATTACGCAAAGAAAGTCCCTGGGGAAACTGCAGCCGAGGCCGAAAAACGAAAATTAAAGCTAAAGCACAGAATAGATGAAGACGTCGACGTCATTGATGCCATTGTAACGATGGTAGACAACACCGTGCTGAACAAACTGATCGGAATGCAATAAGCGAAGGAGGCGATGGACACACTAGTGAGGACGTACCAAAAGCCCGGTACATCCGCGATGGTGAACATGTGGGATCGTTTGTATTCCATCATACAGTGAAATTTTTTTTTGTTTCGATTATAGAGATTTTAACCTTAAGGTCATTCGCCTCTTCGGATCAGAAAAACTTTCTGACCCTATGTGCGGGGTTGGGAATCGAACCCAGGCGGGCTGCGTGAATGACATGGACTTACCCATCACCCGTTACCCATTACCCGTCCCCGGAACAGCGAAATCTTGGCAGCTTGTCAAGAATATTTGATGAATACGATCTCATCATTCGTGAACTAGAACGTATGGGATCGACACTAACAGTGGCAGTAAAGGTTCATGCGTTACTGATTGCCATCAGTGGTCAACGAAATGACAAGCAACGATTAGCTTATCAACGACAGAAGCTAAATTAATTGCATTATGCTCAGCGGCAACAGAAGGAATGTGGTTAACAAAGCTTCTGAACGAATTGGGCATAGTGGTAACATTTGTCATCATGGACGACAGCATCCCTTGCATGCATATAGCAACGGAACCAAGGTCACATCAGAGAATGAAACATTTAGACATCAAATATCTTTTCATCAGGGAGCTGATCAATGAAGGAAAAGTTCATCTTCAATACATCCCAAGCACCGATCAACCAGTCGATGCATTCACCACGGGGTTACCAAAAAGTACGCACGGAAGGTTATTCAAAGTGCTGAATGTACAAATTGTGGGGAAGTGTTAAAATATACATTTCACCCGTGGTAGCGGTCAATTTGTCATTCCTGGCAATATGTGATTGTGTATCGCCATCGACTCAAACAAAATACGGTGAGATGATATCTCACCACAAGAAGTAACAAGTGACCCAGAAAGCAAGCGGGGAACGCAAGCTTTCTGCGCACAATAAACAACAAGACAATAGTAGCTATTTCTCTTTGTGTGGATACGATACGCACTGCTGCTGAACAATACCATATGATCGACAGTGGCCGATCATTGTATTATAGTTAAACATCGCTTGTGTAATAATATTTTATATTAAGAACTAGGCTGAGCTGTAAATAAAGTTACCTAAAGTTAACCTGGTAATAAAGTTACCTCAACGTAAATAAAGTTACCTCAACGTCCCGGGCTGGTGGTTCAATGCATAGGACGCTGGTCTTACAAACCAGTTGTCGTATGTTCGAGTCCCGACCTGGAAGGGTTCTTAGTGTCAGTAGGATCCATAGTACTAGCCATGCAATGATTCTGTACACCAAGAATCGGCTGCGAAGTCTGTTGAAAATGAAAGGCCAAATTCCACAAAAGGAATATAATGCCAAGACTTTGCTTTTCAACTTAACCTGAAGTGAATTACTCTGCTTTATTTTGTTCTATTCACTTCAACAATCCTCTCGGTCGTACTGATCATAAAATAGCTAATTTTTATCAACCGAAGCATCGTCTTTTACCAATATTACACACTAGCAGCAGACATCCGTTCTGTTTTCTTCATAGCGTGTACGAAATTGAACAAAGCACACATCGTTTGTTTCGTGTGTTCTTGTTCTTTTTGTGTGGTACATATTGTCATCCTTTATGGCGATCTGAAAACTTTGACCCTCATCGCCCTGTAACTGAGATAATATGAGCTTTATTTCAAATCAAGATATGCGAAAATCGGTTCAAGCATCGCAGAGAAATCGAAGTGAGTTCTATTTTTGAAGTTTTTCTGCACCCCTTTCGGAACAGGAAAAGGGAGGTCCAGTAGTGTCGAATTATTCTTTTATTCTTTTATGCCCACAAACTAACAAGCAAACTAGAAAAATTCATCAGAGAATTTTATGGGATTTGTGTTTTTGATCATCGTTCTTAAAAAAATAATAATGAAATTGGTAATTTTCTACTTATCACGCTTTAGTTCCCGAACCGGAAGTCGGATCTGGAACAAATGTTCTAGAAATATTTGGGAAACTGTAAGACCTTTTATTTGAATCTTAGTTTGTGAAAATCGGTTGAGCTGTTTCAGAGAAAATTGAATCCGCACTTTTTCCCTAATTTTTACATATTACTCTGTAACTCCGGTACCGGCAGTCAGACGCAAATGAAATTCAGTAGCAGGCAACGACACCATAAGACCTTTTATTTGAGTCTTAGCTTGTGAAAAAGACACTTTTTTATCTGAATCTTAGTTTGTGAAACACACATACACACACCCATAAACACACGCACATACACCTACGCACACCTACACAGACACACACACACCTACATCTACACACACACACACACACACACACAGGGGCCTGCCTAGGATGTGGTGGGGTTCGGTAGTGGGCTCTGTTGAACTTCAATAAAAAGCTGCATGTGTCCGCAAGTAGGCCCTAGCAAAGCGACTGTGAACCGCTCAAAGCACACAAGCCCAGCAGAAGTGCCAACCGGCACATAAGGTTCGATACCAGTAAGACCTTGATTATTATATACTGGCCACGGCGAACAACAACGGACATGATGCGGATAACGGATTGGATGACGATGATGGGCTGACATTCGTGCTGTTCTGTTCCCTGGGTATTGAAGGGTGATACCAACTTGAAACGGCGAGCGGGCCAACAGTACGTCTACCTCCGTCCCGTTAAAACCTTGGCAGGCCTCCGGGTACGTTCAATACTCGCATCAATTAAGGTGGGTAGTAGGCCCAGTTGAGAGCACTCCTGGCCTACGCTGGTACGTGTTCAACCCTCGCTAGGATTACCTGCTCGCAAAGATAACCTAGGGATTATAAGCGACTACTACAACGAATGGAGATAGCGGCCCAGAGTGGGGACCCTGAAGAATGGAAGTAAGCGAAATTGAAGTTGAGGAAGAAGTGACAAATCCTTTTGTCAAGAGTGGCTTGGTAAGGACACCGCCGCCGCAAACCCAGCAGGTGCAAAAGCAGCACACGAACGAGCAGCAGGGTCAGCAGCAGTATAGCGCGTGGACGAAACCACCACAACCACCGAGGGTAGAGGCAGCGAAAAAGTTGGTGGACGAGCTGCACGAGTATGTGGATAAGAGAAGTAACGTGCACAAAGACATCAAGGCGTTGGTGATTAAGCTCCAAGGTGCTCTTGGTTCAGCTGTAAAGGAGTGGAAAAACGTAGTGCAGAGAGCAGAAGCAGGGGAGAAGGAATTGTTAGCGGCGAAAATTGCCTACAGAGGGCAGAAGCCGACACAGCTACGAGGGAGGTCAACACGGCGAGAAGTATCCCCCCTGGGGTGCAGTCCACGCCCTTCTTCAGACCGAAGAAGCCAAGAGCATCGCCTGGAGATGTCAGACCAGGTGGTCCAAAGAGACACAAGGATGCCCGTGTCACTGGAGCTAAACCACCACCAGAAGCAACCGACGCGTTAAACAGCCACACTGAATAGCAACTCGTCGGCAAAAAGAACAAAAAGAAGGAGAAAGCGAACAAGAAAAAACCGCCCAAAAAAGTAAGGTCGTCAGGACGAGGAATAAGAGCGAGGCTCGCATCGTCAGAGCGAGCGACGACTTTTACGACTCGACGAAATCCTATGCGCTATGCGGATGAACCAGAATCTTAAGTAGCTAGGGGAAGACGTGCAAATGGTCAGGCGCACTCGTAATGGAGAGATGCTCCTCGAGCTGAAAAGAAACCCCAAAGCAGGCAGCATCTCGTACAAGGAGATTACCGAGAAAGCTCTCGGAGACAAGGTGGAAGTAAGAGCCTTGTGCCCGGAAGCGACTTTCCGGTGTAAAGATCTGGACGGGATTACCACGGAAGAGGATGTAAAATTAGCCCTGAAGGAGCAATGCGCGCTAGGAAGGTAGTGCAAATCAACCTCAACCACTGTGATACGGTACAACATCTTCTGCGGCAATCTGTTGCGGAACATAGATGCGATGTTTCGATAATTTCGGAGCCATACCAAATTCCACCCGGAGATGGAAACTGGACGTCAGACGGAACCAAAACAGCAGCGATATGGGCAGTGGGAAAGTACCCCACTGTGGTGCACTGCGCAGATGAAGGGTTTGTTATAGCCAAAATCAACGGAGTCTTCATCTTGTAGCATGATAATATTAACCCGACTAACCCAAACGAAATACTTTCCCACATTCCAGCATTCACACTAAGTTCCCATGCTAGCCGGCCGTGTTGCAACATATGCTGCACACCGCGAGCTAAGCAAGCTTCCCACACTATCCGCCGATGCGACATTTCTTTCCCTTGCGCAATGCGCTATAGATTCAATCGCCTTCTTTTGCATTGATGCACCAATCGATATTTTCTCTCTTTCTCCTTCCTCCCGCTAACAATTTATTCAACGAAAGAATTGTAACTGGCTCCTCCCACCTTTATGTACGTAGAACAGGCAGTAGGTTAGTTTAAGTTTAAAACTCCTCAATAAAATCATTCTTGGTAAAACAATCGAGAAAGAAGGATACTACCTTCTAGTGTTCTTAATTAAGGAACGATAAAGAAACGACATGGCGACCGTGACAAAAGTGTCCGTCTCCGATAAATTGTGACAGTTTTCGTTGAAGAAGTACAACAAGTGACCGTGAACATGACAACCAATCAACCAATAAGTACCAGCAGTAGCCGGAAGAAAAACATAAAATAGTGATATCAGAAACAATAGTCACAGCAGTACAAACAGTGGTTCCGTTCAAACAGTGGTTCCGTTCTAAGTACCAGCAGTAGTCGAAACGTAAGAAAAAAAAACAGAAAATGGCACTATAGCACCACAAATCTTTTCGAAAACGAATACACTATCTAAACACTCCTAGACTCCCGCAGTTCGGCAATGTTTTGTCTGTGCATATTAAAGAGGTTCCCTGGTAAACCGAACATAAAAAAGAACAGTGTAAAACAAAAAAATTGTATTTTTATCAAATGCAACGGAACGTTCGATATTTTTGGCTGGTCGTGTCATCGAAGTGTAATGCAGCTTAATATCAATACGTGACAACCTGGTTTCGAGTGGAATCAATACCGATATTAGTGGAAGCAGCAACATTAGCCTGAATAAATTCAATGCTAGCATTCAACTAACCGCACTCGTGAACTCGAATGTATGTATACACTCCATCTCCATACTACATCAGGTAAATAATTAGTAAGACCCCTAGAGATAAGTAGCTAGTAAAGGAAATAATAATGGACAGACAGGAACTAGAAGAGTTCCTAGAATTGTTAGACGAAATAAAACAAGGGAAGGGAACAGGAGCTTTTGCCCCCCTTGAGAAAAATTCGTGCCCTAAGTGGAACGAACTAGTTAAAAGAATTAAAGATTTACCAGGAGACGATCCACTAACCTGGGTAAATTATATAGAAGAAGAGTAAGAAAAAGCAAATCAATGAGAATAAATAGTAAAAGTAATGAATAGTAAAAGTTAATTTATTTATTTTTATTATATTTATTTACTTGTTTTAAAAAATATATATTCCAGTTCGTTGTAGTAAAAATCAAATACCATGGGAAAAGGGCAATCAAAAGAAACCAACCAGTCTGGTGACACCAATATCCAAATTAATGAGCATATTGAACAGTCTACGACAAGTCACCAAGACCACGAGATCAAATTGTGGATTATTATCGCAATTTTGACGATCTTAGTTCTATTAAAAATACATAAAATAATGAAAAAAACGCTGGACCAAGAAAGGATTTAAAACAGCACAAAGCATAATATTACCAAAAAATTTAAAACAGAAACTCTAACGACAAAATTAAACTATGCCAACGCGCTATATGCTCAAATAGAAAGCAATCTTTTAGAAAACGAAGACTCATTATCACACTCAGAATTAACATTTCTCGTTAAAGCAGCAAGAAATGTAATTACAGATATCCGTACTACAATAACGTCGAAGATACAAGAACAATTAGTTGACGAGAAGAGAGATACGGACTCCAAAATGACAAACACAACACCAGCAGTCTTTGACATCCGCCAGGCAACGGCGTTAGTACAAATGTACGACGGCACGCCGTTAGGATTGGATGCCTTCGTAGAATCAATATACCTATTATTAGAAATTACTACAGCGGAACAATTGCCAATTGCAATAAAATTTATAAAAACACGACTATCAGATAAAGCAAGATTGGGCCTACCTGATAATATAAGTAACATTAATGAGTTAATAGAAAACGTCAAACCAAGGTGCATGGACATTTCAACACCAGAAAACATCATTGCCAAACTAAAAGCCACCCGACAGAGTGGACCGATAACAAAATTTTGCGAGGAAGTAGAAAATCTAACTACTTCACTCGAACATGTTTACATTAAACAAAGAATACCCCCTGAGGTAGCAAAAACAATGGCCACCAAAGCGGGCCTAAACACCCTTGTATCAGGAATAAACCAACCTGAAACAAAAACAATACTAAAAGCAGGAAACTTCCATTCAATAAAGGAAGCTATCCAAAAAGCACAAGAAAATTTGACCGAAAATACAACCACCGCGCAAGTCTTAACTACGCGAGCTTGACAAAATCATAATACTTTCAAAACCCATAACCGTTTATCTAGAGGAAACGGGAGGAATTTCTACACCCAAAGCAATTATAGCGCAAATTAACGCTATAACGAGCCACACCGTATTTACAACAATAACCAATTCCATGCCAACAGATCCGAGCGCTCAAACAGCTCAAATTACTCATATTATAACAATAATAACCGAGGCCGTGGACATTACCAACCTCAACAAACTCGATATGGGTCAAGTCGATTTCAGCACAATCGGCAGAATGTCTTTGTAGCAGGCTCTGAGCCATTACCATATATACATCCAATGCAAATGCAAACAGCTGTACCGGCCAGCACCGAGCGAGCGGCAACAACAGCAGAACCAACCGATGCAAAATCATTTTTTTGGGCAAATGTGTTGACTTTAAATCTAAGCGCTTCTAACTTCATTAAGGTCGGAGTACGAATGACTAACTCAATTTGTACTTTACTGATAGATTCCGGAGCAGATATTTCAATTTTTAAAGCAAATAGAATAATTCCTAACTAAATTGTGAATAGAAATGTAAGAACAAAACTGACTGGAATAACATCAATTATGAATACTGGTTATTAAATTCTAGTATAAATAATATAAATGTATATAGAAGATAAAGTTAATTAAAACTATATTATTCCACAACGAAGCGAAGTGATTAGAAAATTAAGTAATCAAACTATAACAGAAGACATGGTAATCTTTTCACAGGAAATTGAACCAGGAATTTTCTGTGCAAACGCTATCATATCCCCACAAAACCCTTATATAAAAATCATGAACACAAGAAAATCATCTGTAAATTTACACCTTAAATGGAACCTTTAGCGAATTACAATATAATGAAATTTAACAATAAACCCCTGAACGATACAAGAAACCATAAACTATTGAACGAAATTGACATGAACAACGTACCTACGTACGCACAAAAGGAATTAAAGAATCTAATATTGAAATATACAGATATATTCTCTACCCCAGAAGAACCCTTGACGACCAATAACTTCTATAACCAAAATATCAACCTAAACGATAACGTTCTATATTCCTAACTACAAAACGATCCATTCACAACACGACGAAATAGAAACACAAGTCAATAAAATGTTGAACGACAAAATTATAGAACCTTCTATATCACCTTACAATAGCCCCATCCTCCTAGTACCAAAGAAATCAAACGACGCAAAAAGAAAATGGAGACTTGTGGTAGATTAGACAACTAAACAAAAAAAATACTAGCAGACAAATTTCCTTTACCAAGAATTGATACAATTTTGGATCAACTTGGTAGAGCAAAATACTTTTCGACACTAGATTTAATGTCAGGATTTCACCAAATACCTTTAGAAAATAATTCAAGAAAATTTACAGCCTTTTGAACACAAAGTTGACACTACCAATTCACACGTCTACCTTTCGGACTAAATATTAGCCCAAACAGTTTTCAAAGAATGATGACGATTGCCATGGCTGGACTTACACCAGAACACGCATTTGTTTACTTTGACGATATAATAGTGAAAGGTTGTTCCATCCAACACCATTTACAAAATTTAACAAAAGTTTTTGAAAGAATTAGAAAATACAACCTAAAATTAAACCCAAACAAATGTAAATTTTCCAATACCGAAATGACATATCTAGGACATAAAATTACAGACCTCTAGTATATCTATTTAACATGAAAACCCCTACTTCTAAGCTAACAAGAATGAGATTAGATTTAGAAGTATTTGATTTCAACATAGAATATATAAATGGAAAAAGCAACGCTACGGCAGATGCCTTATCCAGAATTATAACAACCTTCGATGAATTGAAAGCCCTCAACATATTTAGAGTCAACACAAGAGTCATGACAAAATCAAATAATAATATTAATAATAACAACAATATTAACAACGACAACTTCAACAATAAACCAACAACTGTGAAAGACAAGTTACCAACGACAAAAGATAAAAAGACTGATCACCTTGTTATCTATACGACCGAAAACCCGATTGAAACGAGAACCTTACCCAAGTTAAGAATTACTGTACAAAATACATACCTAATAATTGGCATATACAAAGACGCGCAAATGAAAAAAATAATAAAGCAAATAGCAACATATGTAAATGAAAGAAAAGCTCTAGAACTCATACTTTCAACACTAGAACAAGAAATGACAAAAATGAAAATAAATAAAGTCGCAATATCGACAGAAGAAGCAATATTTAAAATGGTACCCATGAATATATATGAACAAACAAGTAAAAACATACAAATAATAATGTATCATCCACCCAAGTTCATCAGTGAACCTGGCAAAATGCAGAATCTTTTAAAAAATTACCACGAAACCCCTACGGGAGGACACGTAGGACAGCATCGTCTGTACCTCAAAATAAGAGAATATTACAATTTTAAAGATATGAAAGGAACTATTTCACGATTCATAAAGGCCTGTGAGTCGTGTAAAAGGAATAAAATTTTTAAACACACTAAAGAAAAACAAATATGAACTAACACACCGTCAAAACCATTCGAAATAATATCAATAGATACAATAGGTCCATTACCCAAATCCAACAATAACAACCGCTACGCAATAACCATACAATGTGAACTAACAAAATACATTGCAATAATACCCATCCAAAACAAAGAAACAAACACAATAGCTAAAAACTTAGTAGAAAAATTAATACTAATATACGGAAAATTTTTGGAATTAAAATCCGATCAAGGAACCGAGTACAAAAATTAAGTACTTGAGAAAGTATGCAAATACTTACAAATCAAACAAAATTTTACAACTGCCTATCATCCGCAGACTATTGGGTCATTGAAGAGAAATCACAGATGCCTAAAAGAGTATCTGCGATCCTTCGTCAATGAACACCAATCAAACTGGGATGACTGGTTACCATATTACGCATTTACTTACAACACTACACCACATTAGGAACATCAATTTACACCATACGAATTAGTCTTTGGAATTAAAGCAAAACTACCACAGGAAAACTACCCAAAGATAACGAACCCCGTTTACAATTTTGATCTTTACAGCAACGAACTCAAATACAAATTGGAAAAATCTAACGTAATAGCAAAACAAAGATTAAGTGAAAGTAAAAACTCCAGATGCAAAAACTCAAATATCCACACAAACCCACTAGAAGTACAAATAGGCAAAATAGTGTATTTACAAAACGAAAATAGGAAGAAACTTGATTCATTTTATATTGGACCGTACACCATAATAAAACTTTTAAATGTAAATTGCCAAATCGAAAACAACATAACAAAATAAAATAAAAAAAAATCCAAATTTTTATATACATTTCTGTTAATTCCGAGACTTGAATTTACATGCGGACACTCGCAACCCGCGATTCCGCCGACACGACAATATTGCGGACTCTGGGAAACCAAACGGAATTTTCTTTTTACTAGAGCTGGAACACTTGTACACCGTTTAAATTTAATTTATTATAACCGATAGCGACACCGTCCTGATCGGTGACCGGGTGTGAAAGGAACTGACCTCGATACTGTACTGAGTGATCGGTTTTATCTTCGATCACGCTATCAATCGCTACCTGCTATCATTGTTTCTTCCAAGCATGTATATATATAACTGATAGGGCAATTCTGTATATAATAACGAGATTCTTAGGGTGTATCTCATGGGTTTAAAAGTTTCAGAAACATCGCATGTAGTGCAAAGACTTGAGATGAACTATAAATATTTCACTAAACATTTTCTACTACGTCTAAATTTTTATATATGAGAATGGAATTTTAAGGTAATTATTAAACACTCCGGCCACCTTGAATTATAATTCAATAATTAATTTATCAATATTCACTTCCCTAGGTTCACTGAGGTTCTATGGGGATGATGTGACCAGAGTCTCAGGTCGACTCTGTGGAATTATGTGATGAGTTCTTTGCTGTGTCTGGCAGTTGCGCTGGATCAACTTCAATGGGTAGCAAACAAAGTCTCGAAATCGACCTCCTGGTAACATTTCCAGAAGGCATACGAACCGATGCAACACGAACTATTCCGCTTTCGTCTGGATGTACGTCTAAAACTCTTCCGATCGACCATTTCAACACCGGGAGAGACTCTTCCTGTAGTAGTACGATTGAGCCAATAGCAAGATTACGAGTGAATTTGGACCACTTGTATCGCTTTTGAAGGGATGTTAGGTACTCATGATGCCATCTCTGCCAGAAATGTTGTGTGTAACGTTGGATGCGTTCCCACATTCGCAACCGGTTTTCTGGTATCAGCGTGTAATCGGGTTCTGGCAATGCGTTGAGTGCTCGCCCAATTAAAAAATGACCTGGTGTCAACACTTGCATGTCATTTGGGTCCGTCGAGATTGGCGTAACAGGCCTTGAGTTCAAACAACTCTCAACTTGTGTTAAAACGGTAACGAATGCTTCTTGGGTTAGGCATGCAGTTCCGATAACACGACGAAGATGCTGTTTCATCGATTTGACACAGGCTTCCCAAAGTCCGCCAAAGTTTGGTGAGCGAGCAGGGATGAAATGAAACTGAATTAGTTGAGCAGAAGCTTCACTACTGATGGCGTGTCGATGCTGCTGCGAGAGAAATAAACGTCGTATTTCACGGTCGGCACCAATAAAGTTTTTTGCATTGTCACAGTACACATTTTTTGGTCGACCACGTCTAGCAATAAATCGACGAAAACATCCGATGAACGCTGCTGTAGTTAACTCGCTGACAAGTTCCAAATGCGCCGCTTTCGTTGCCATGCAGACGAAAACTGCCACGTACGATTTCGATGGAGCGGCACGAGGGCTTGAGCGTCGAAGATAGAACGGTCCTGCAAAATCAATCCCAACATTTTCGAATGCGTGAGATTGTGTAACTCGAACGGCAGGCAAAGATCCCATAAGTTGCGAAAGCTGACGTGGTCGTGCCTTAACACATGTTACACAGGAATGAACCACGCTACGTACAAGGTCTCGACCGCGCAGAGGCCAGAAACGTTGATGCATCGTCACTAACAGCTGTTGAGGACCACAGTGTAATTGCTGTCGATGAATTGTTTCCGCGATCAAGCGAGTTAGCAGATGTCTTGATGGCAAGACGAGGGGGTTCCTAGCATTAACGTGGATATCTGCATTTTGAAGCCGGCCACCAACACGAATTAGTCCATCATGCAACTCGGGATGGAGAAATCGCAATTTGGATTGGTTGGACACATGTTTATTAGCCTTCAATGCAGAGATTTCTGAAGTAAAACATTCGTGCTGAACCATGCGGACGACAGAGAGCAGAATTTCGTTTAGTTCGTTAACAGTAATTGCACCATACCGACAGAGATTCATTTGTTGCTGCTCAGGATGCCTACGACGAGATGCAAGGGCCCGGCAGTTATCAGCGAATCGCTTGCAAAGAGCGCTGATACGATTGAAGGTGGTGAGTGAGGAAAACTGCGATAGTAAGTCCGTCTCGTGCGCAGCGACAGGAAGAGCAATGCCTTTTCGAATTTCTAAGTCTCTATCCTTGAAACGTCCGAATTGCTCCGGGGCTTCCGGCCATGGCATATCTAATGAAGCAAGCCAGGACGTGGCGTTCCACCATAACGAGCAATCTAGTAATGGACCAATGTCCATCCCCCTGGATATAAGGTCAGCAGGGTTTTCCTCACCAGGAACATGATTCCAGGTACAGTTGGCCGTAATCTCCTGAATCTCGGCGACTCGATTAGCTACAAAAGTTTGCCATGTTGACGGACTGGAAGACAGCCAGTGCAAAACAATTGTAGAATCCGTCCACAGGAATACGCTACCATTAAATTCGATACTAGCGCGGACTGTAAGGTACAATTTCGCTAGCAATAGAGCTGCACACAATTCTAATCGAGCGATGGTTTTGTTGTTTACAGGTGCGACACGAGATTTAGCCGCTAAGAGCCTGACGGTTACGTACCCATCTGGAGCAATCGAACGTAAATACAAGCACGCACCGTACGCATGCTCGGATGCGTCGCTGAACCCGTGAATTTCGGTGCGAGCGGAACGGCGAAGTGATCGCACATGCCGCGGTAGACGGAAGTTTTTTAGTTGACTGAACTGACGTTGATATTCACTCCACTCCGACACGAATGCCTCTGGTAGCGGATAATCCCATTCATAGTCCAATCTCCACAGGGTTTGAATTAGTATTTTCGCCTTTACGATGGCTGGACCTAGAAGTCCTAGAGGATCAAAAAAGCTGGACAATCTCGATAGGATAATGCGTTTAGTGAACTGCTCGCATTGTGAAAATCTAGGTAACTTATAAAGAATTGAATCGGTTGACGGTTCCCAGAGCAACCCGAGGGCTTTAATAGGTGCTTCGGAATCAAACTCGATAAGAGTTTTAGTTTCTCGACAATTATTAGGAATCATATTCAAAATTTCTTGATTATTCGACGACATCTTGCGAAGTTGCATTCCAGCACTTTCGAATATCCGCTGTAACTGAATGCATAGTATTTTCAGCTCTTCTAGATCATAGCAACCGGTGAGCAAATCATCCATATACATATCCTTCCGGACTACTGATGCTGCCAGAGGATAACGCTCATGTTCATCTTCCGAGAGTTGCTGCAAAACTCGAGTAGCGAGGAATGGCGCTGCACTTGTACCATATGTTACGGTTAATAGTTGGTACGTTTTTAGTGATTCCAATTTATTTTTACGCCAAAAAATTCGTTGAAGAGGTTGGTCAATTGTATGTACGAGAATCTGGCGGTACATCTTGGCTATGTCCCCAGTCATCACAAATGCGTGTAAACGGAAGCGCAGTACTATTGAAAGTAACGTATCTTGTATTGTGGGTCCCGCTAGTAGAACATCGTTTAAAGAAAGTCCAGAACTGCCTTTACAAGATGCATCAAATACAGTTCGAAGTTTGGTGGTTGTACTTTCTGGTCGGATAATTGCGTGATGCGGAAGGTAGTATTGTGGGAGGGTAGAATCTTCAGCTGCCAATTCAATTGAGGTGATTTCCCGCATGTGCCCCAAAATTAGATACTCGTGGATGAATTCTTCATATTGTGTTCGAAGAGTAGAATCTGAGTCTAATTTTCTCTCAAGTGCTAAAAAGCGACGCTGAGCATTAAAGCGGTTGTCTCGCAAGCGTGATAAAAGCTCGGGTTTCACTGGAAGACGGACGACGTATCTGCCCTGCTCATTTCGAGCCACATGAGTAACAAAGTGACGTTCACACTGCTTTTCACTAGGGGACCAACAAGAATTCGAGCAACATTGATCTAAGTCCCAAAAGCGAACCACCAATTGATCCAGCCGTGCGTTGCTTGTCAGGTGGAAACTATTCCTTTCAAGAGGTTTTATGTCATTCTCCGAGCATTTGCCAGATACAATCCAGCCAAATATAGTGTTTTGAAGTAGTGGCAGACGATGACCAAGAGCCACTTTTCCGTAACGTAACAACTCAAAAAATATTTCTGCACCAAGAAGAGCGTCGATAGGCCCAGGTGTGCAAAATGTTGGATCCGCCAACGTAATCCAACTGGGGATTTCCCAATTCACCGTGTTCATGGCTTGTACCGGCTGATTGGAAGAGATCGTCGAAAGAACGAGAAACTTCAATTTTCGAGAAAATTGTGATACACGAGATGTAATGGAAGTCTCGGCTGCCCTTGTAATCGAAGTAACCTTGCTGCCTACGCCGCCAAGATTGACATTTTCGGGAACGACGGGTAATTTCAACCTTTGAAGTAAGGACTCTGTCATGAGATTAAACTGCGAGCAGCTATCCAATATAACTCGAGCCACGACATTTGCACCGTGAAGATCTTCTACGTAAACCAACGCGGTGGAGAGCAGCACAGTTTCGTTGGGAAGCTTCGCCGAGTGGGCCGTAAAACCGTTGGGTGGGTTCGTAGGTTGCTGAGACGAAGGACGCGAGAATGTGTCTGATTCTAAGGCGGGATGCTCGGTGGCTACCAGTGTAAGATTAGAGCTATCTTTAGAGTTGTGAGATAGCGCGATAGCAAATTGCGAGGGATCAGTTTGGATGGTAGGAGTGGAGGTTGTAGAACTGTTGGCTTGAGCATTTGATTCTAGTGGTGGCAAATGAATAAGAGTATGATGGCGTTTTGTGCATTTGCGACACCCATCCGACGAACAATCCTTGCAGCCATGTCCAGAGGTTTTCATACAATTTAAACATAAGTGATGTCGTTTTACAAAGTCGAATCGCTGCCTTGGTGAGAGCTTTCGGAATTTAAAGCACTGATGCAAATAGTGATCATTTCCGCACTGCAAGCATTTACGATCCATATTCGATTCGTTACTTACATTTGACGTTTGTGCAACGTGTAAAGTCGAAAATTTGGGTTGAAATTTGATTTTACTTCCGCCCCGTGTAAACTGTGAAGGAGCTATAGCCTGCAGGACTCTTGCATGGCCTTGTAGGAAATTAATCATATCAGTATATTTTGGCATACGTGATTCTCGTCCTTCAACCTTGACGATAGTTTGACGAGCAACATAATTCTCCCATTCGCGAAGCGTATCGTTATCTAAGCGCTGACTCAGCTGATATACCAGGACTGAGCTCCAGCTATCTGTCGGCTCTCCAAGTTTTTTAAGAATTGCGATATTTCGATCAAATCTGTCGACAAGATTCAACACTCCTTCCGTGGATTCTTGTTTCATTGATGGAGTGTTAAAAAGCTCTGCTAGATGACATTTCACTAACATTCGTTTATCGTCGTATCTATTGACTAATCGTTTCCAAGCCTCTAAATAGTTTTCATCACTTATCGGTATTTCAGATATCAAGCCAGCGGCTTCGCCTCGCAGAATGCCTTTTAAATATTGAAACTTTTCCGAATTACTTAGCTCCGCGGACGAATGCACGGCAGCGTTGAACCGATCATGGAAAGACTGCCACTCAAGCGGATTTCCAATAAACTCCGGTAGTTTCAGTTCTGGAAACTTAATATGAGAACTGTTTGATTGGGATCTTTTGGGTGAACTAGCGGATTCCGGCTCCTTCCTAGATAGCAAATGATTCAGTCTTGCCTTTAGTTGGTAATATTTTGCCTCGAATCTACTCAACACTTTATCATATTCAATAGCGGGTATACCAACGGGAAGAAGCTGTAATTGAACGATTTGTTCAACATACTGATTGTAAAAATCTTCCAATTTCTCCAATCTGATTTCTAGCTGATCAGCATGATAAGCAGGATTGTACGAGTCAAGGAAAGTTTCGATAGCGTTCACAGATCTTTTTATATTGTCTGCTCGAACCTGATGTTCGCGCCTCGCCTCAGCAGTGGCTTCATCAGCCTCAGCCATTTTGATTACTCCGTCAATATAGTATTCAAGAACAAAAGGAACGAACCCACCTTTGATTTGAGTACGAGGAATTCGATTCTAAGAGCCGTTGGACCCACTCAAGCTTCTTGGCGTTCTTCACAGCGGAATGTACCGTATTACGATCACTGGAGCACACTTATCACGTCCCATCAAACGATGTTGCCAATGGATATTTAGTCACTCACTGCATGTTTTAATCACTTTAAAACTTCCACGTATAGATAACGATATTTAGTTTTTTATCGTTCAATCAAATAGTATTCACGATCATTCGTGAATTTGTTCATAAACGTTCACAGTTTAGCCGCGCCATGGCGGTAAAATCTGCTTGGCTTCCCTTTGCCAACCATTGTCGAAGCAACTATTGTTCCACACAATGGCCGAACGCCAGCCGCAAAATGATTAACTTTTAGTTCACTTTGGCACTGGCACTGGTCGCAATGATCCGGCTCGAAGGACCATGTTAATTCCGAGACTTGAATTTACATGCGGACACTCGCAACCCGCGATTCCGCCGACACGACAATATTGCGGACTCTGGGAAACCAAACGGAATTTTCTTTTTACTAGAGCTGGAACACTTGTACACCGTTTAAATTTAATTTATTATAACCGATAGCGACACCGTCCTGATCGGTGACCGGGTGTGAAAGGAACTGACCTCGATACTGTACTGAGTGATCGGTTTTATCTTCGATCACGCTATCAATCGCTACCTGCTATCATTGTTTCTGCCAAGCATGTATATATATAACTGATAGGGCAATTCTGTATATAATAACGAGATTCTTAGGGTGTATCTCATGGGTTTAAAAGTTTCAGAAACATCGCATGTAGTGCAAAGACTTGAGATGAACTATAAATATTTCACTAAACATTTTCTACTACGTCTAAATTTTAATATATGAGAATGGAATTTTAAGGTAATTATTAAACAATTTCTATGACACACATGCAACCCCAATTAAACCACACATACAGTAGATTATATACAGCAGACACACAAAACACTTCAACATTCACTATCCATTAATAATGTTAGGGAGCCAGTTCGATTACATTTGAATGATTACACTACGTTACATCATTCAACCAAAAGGAGGGTGATGTAGCATGATAATATTGACCCGACTAACCCAAACGAAATACTTTCCCACATTCCAGCATTCACACTAAGTTCCCATGCTAGCCGGCCGTGTTGCAACATATGCTGCACACCGCGAGCTAAGCAAGCTTCCCACACTATCCGCCGATGCGACATTTCTTTCCCTTGCTCTATGCGCTATAGGTTCAATCGCCTTCTTGTGCATTGATGCACCAATCGATATTTTCTCTCTTTCTCCTCTCTCCCGCTAACAATGTATTTAAGGAAAGAATTGTAACTGGCTCCTCCCACCTTTATGTACGTAGAACAGGCAGTAGGTTAGTTTAAGTTTAGAACTCCTCAATAAAATCATTCTTGGTAAAACAATCGAGAAAGAAGGTTTACTACCTTCTAGTGTTCTTAATTAAGGAACGAAAATGAAACGACATCTGTAGTTGTTATGCACCACCACGATGGATGATCGAACAGTTCAACCGGATGTTGGACAAACTAACGGAAGAGCTACTTCAATGCTTGGGCGGTCGAATGGAGCAGCCGCCTCACGAACCCAAGGAGAAGCAGTCTTCTGGCTGCCCTAGCTATGCTGAACGTCGATCTTGCCAATGACGGTACCACCACCACCTACCGTAAGGATGGTCGAGAGTCCATCATAGATGTCACTTTTTGCAGCCCGGGAATGATAAGGAGCATGGACTGGAGAGTGTGCGAAGAATACACCCACAGCGATCACCAAGCGATCCGGTATTGTGTTGGACGCGACTCGCATGTGGAATCAAGCAGAACGCAGTTTGGTGAGCAAACGTGGAAAACAGCGAACTTTAACAATGACGTATTTGTGGAAGCACTGAGGCTTGAGCGCAACCCAATAAACCTCAGCGCGGAAGAGCTGACTGCAACACTACTACGTGCGTGTGATGCAACCATGCCTAGAATGGGAAAACCCGGAAATGGGCGACGCCCGGCGTACTGGTGGGATTCGACGATCGCTGACCTGCGTGCACGTTGTTTCCATGCCAGGAGAAGGATGCAGAGAGCTAGCAACAGCGGCGAAAGGGAGGAAAGAAGGTTGCCCTATAGAGTGGCAAGAGCCGCACTCAATAAGGCAATCAGGCTCATCAAGAAAGAGTGTTTAGAAGAGCTGAATAACAACGGCAACGAGAATCCGTGGGGTAATGCCTATAAGATGGCCATGGCAAAGATGAAAGGTCCAGCAGTTCCACCGGATAGGTGCCCGGAAAGGATGAAAACTATCATCGAGACCCTGTTCCCGAAGCATGAGCCGCCAGTACTGTACGACGTACAGGATGCCCGCGGCGAAAAAATCCGAGTATCAAACGAGGAGCTGTTTGCGGTAGCGAAAGCCTTACCGGTGAAGAAGGCTCCAGGTCCGGACGGGGTCTCAAATGTGGCCTTCTGGAGAATCCAGACATGTTCAGGACCTCATTTAAAAAATGCATGGAGGAAGGCAGTTTCCCTGACATCTGGAATCGGCAGAAGCTGGTGCTGCTACCAAAGCCAGGCAAACCACCCGGCGATCCGTCAACGTATGGGTCCCACGTTGTGGAACATTATGTACGATGAAGTGCTGAAGCTGAACCTGCCCAGGGGAGTTAGGATTGTAGGCTTTGCGGATGATGTGGCGCTCCTAGTAACCGGCGAGTCTCGAGAAGAGGTGGAGGTTCTCGCCATGGAGGCAGTAGACGTCGTTGAGAATTGGATGCGGGAGAAGAAGCTGGCGCGGGAACATGAAAAGACTGAAATGGTCATCATCAGCAACCGAAAGGCGGTGCAACATTCGAGCATCTCGGTCGGCGAGTGCATCATCAACTCGAAGTGTCAGTTCCACTGTAGCTATCGGGCCGATCGGACGCAAATTTGTGTTTCTCCAATAGTGCGGTGAATTGTTTATTCCGTTTTCAAGATCATTCCGTATTCTATTGTCTTCATCAGTGCGGTCGAGTGATAGTTCTAATTAATCCGTTCTCAAGGCCGACTGTGAGCTTGTGTAAAGCAGTACTGCGTGTGGTACCGTTAGCCAGCGCTGGACGCTGCGCATATATCGATTACATATACATTAGAAACAGTGATAAATATATAGTGATAAAAAGAGAAACGTTTCATTGAACAGTTTAGTGAGAGATTGAAAAAAGTGCTTTTTCCTCAAAGAGGTTTTTTGCACTTTATTGAAGTGTCGGCCGTTCACCCTTTGAGGGCTAAAGCTAAGTATTTTTTTCTTTTTCCCTGTTGTTCAGTACCACTAGATTTTTTATTGCCCTCCAATATTTACCTGCACGGACACATTTCCGTGCCATGACAGAAGGCACAGAATTGCCTGACCTTCCCCTAGATGATCAAATGGATGCTTCTGATGGCAATAAATCTCACATTAGAAGCTATCCCGATGGGCTTGCACTCCCGGCTGTACCGTTTGCGGTTTACATCCGGACCAAAGCCAATGGAAAAAAAATAAACCTCCTTAGACTATCAAAGAACCTGACCTCGCGATATTCTACAGTACAAAAAATTGAAAAAGTACGCCCGGACAAGCTTAGGATCTTGTTAGACAGTGCAAAACAGGCTAATGAGATCGTTCAAAGTGAGCATTTCACGCGGGAGTATTGCGTATACGTATCAGCTCGCGACGTCGAGATAGACGGCGGGATCACCGATCCGAGTCTGACTTGCGAGGACGTTCTTAAGCTTGGGGCAGGCGGTTTTAAAAAACCCTTACTCAAGAGCGTTAAGATACTGGACTGCAAGCAATTTGTATTCAGTATCGACCGCTGAGGATGGGACTAAATCCTATATCCCATCGGACTCGTATCGGGTGACTTTCACTGGCTCGGCTTTGCCTAATTACGTCCTCCTGGACCGAGTTCGTTTACCTGTTCGCCTTTTTGTTCCGTGGGTCATGAACTGCAACAATTGCAAACAATTGGGACATACAGCATCCCATTGTTGCAATAAATCCCGTTGTATCAAATGTGGAGGAAGTCATGCGGATAACTCCTGCGGTGGAAACATTGAAAAGTGTCTCTACTGCAAAGAGGGACCGCATGACCTCTCGGCATTCCCCGCGTACAAACTGCGCAAAGACAAGATGAGGCGTTCACTTAAGCAAAATTCGAAGCATTCCTTTGCTGAAATGTTGAAGAATGCTACGCCTCCAGAGAATGTTTTCGCTTGTTTGTCAACTGACGAGAGCGATGCTGATGATCCCCTTGATGGTACATCTTTCCCTCATAGCTTCAGAAAGAGAAGAAATAAATCTTCTAGTAAGCTCCCTAGTAAGGGTTCGAAGGTATCTTCTGGTGGGTCTCAAAAAATTAAAACAACTGGAAGTGATGGAAAAACCCGAAGAAAAAAGCTCCAGGCCTTGGAAAATTAAATTTCAAGCAAGAATTTCCATCACTTCCTGGGACTTCAAAACCCCCGAAAGTTCCTAAAGATCAGTCAGAAAATTTCCCAAATACTGAGTTTGTTAAATTCTCTGATATTGTGGACTGGATAATCTCTACTTTCAATATTTCTGAACCTCTTAAAAACCTGATAATGGCTTTTATTCCTACAGTTAAAACATTCTTGAAGCAGTTGACTGCAAAATGGCCCCTTCTTTCAGCGATCGTATCCTTCGATGGCCACCGAGGTCACGGATACAATCACTGTTATACAGTGGAATTGTAGAAGTATCATCCCATAAATAGATCCTTTCAAATTTCTAGTAAATAATCTGAAATGTGACGCATTTACATTGTGCGAAACTTGGCTAATTTCTGAAATACCCTTGAACTTCCACGATTTTAACATTATTCGTCTGGATAGAGATGATCCCTATGGAGGAGTACTCGGGGGATCAAAAAGTGCTATTCTTTCTATCGCATTAACCTCCCCTCGATACCAGGTATTGAAGTTGTCGCATGTCATGTTACAATCAAAGGCAAGGACCTTTGCATTGCTTCCATCTACATTCCCCCAAGAGCCTCGGTTGAGTATCAGCGGCTCAGTGATATCATCACTACGGTTGGACTGCACGTGGAAGGTGATCCTTGATCCCCACGGTAGCGATCATCTACCTATCGTGATTTCAATCGCCTACGGATTAAGACCATCGGAGACAATCAATGTTTCGTATGACCTCACACGAAATATTGATTGGAAATGCTACACAAATTCAATATCTGAGAAACTAGAAATAGCTGGCTTGATTCTCGACATCGCGACTCAAGCTCAGACGAAACGAGTACCCGGCGCGAAAACTAACATCCGTCCTCCCAACCCGTGGTGGGACAAGGAGTGCTCAGAATTAAACGCGGAGAGAGCTTCATCATTTATCGAGTTTATGAAAAACGGAACACCTGATAATTATAAAAACTACGCGGCATTAGACGCTAAAATAAAAAGCTTAATGGCGTCGATTCGTAGACGGATTATCGAGAGAAACATCAATGAGCACTCTTTGGAACACAGCCCGACGAATGCGAATTAAAAACACCACGAACGAAAGCGAGGAATATTCTAACAGGTGGATATTCGATTTCGCTAAAAAAGTATGTCCTGACTCTGTTCCGGAACGTACGAACATGCGCGTCGCCTCTTCAAACAGAAACGAAACACCTTTTTCGATGGTAGAGTTCTCACTTGCGCCCTTATCGTGTAACTATAAAGCTCCGGGGTTAGACAAAATCAAATTCAACTTGTTGAAAAAATTGCTTTACTCAGCCAAAAGACGTTTATTGAATTTATTTAATAAGCTTCTTGAGGATAATAACGTCCCACATGACAGGAGACAAGTAAGAGTTATCGTCATTCAAAAACCAGGAAAATCAGCCTCCGATCACAATTCGTATCGGCCGATTGCTATGCTTTCATGTATCCGGAAATTGTTTGAAAAAATGATTCTGTTTCGTCTAGACAATTTGGTCGAGACTAACGGCTTACTTTCAGAAACACAATTTGGCTTCCGCAGGAGCAAAGGAACGAACGATTGTCTTGCGTTGCTCTCAACCGAAATTCAAATGGCATTTACTCGTAAAGAACAAATGGCATCAGTTTTCTTAGACATTAAGGTTGCTTTTGACTCAGTTTCCATAAACATCCTATCTGAGAAGTTGCATCCGCATGGTCTTTCACCAATTCTGAGTAACTTTTTGTATAATCTGTTGTCCGAGAAATACATGTATTTCACGCATGGTGATTTGTCGACAATACGACTCAGTTACAGGGGTCTTCCTCAGGGCTCATGCTTAAGCCCCCTTTTATACATTTTTTACGTAAACAACATTGATGAATGTATCAACACATCTTGCACGCTAAGACAACTTGCCGACGACAGCGTTGTGTCTATTATAGGACCCAAAGCTGCCGATCTCCAAGGACCATTGCAAGATATCCTCGACAACTTGTCGACATGGGCTCTTCAAATGGTATCGAGTTCTCTACGGAGAAAACTAAGCTACAGCTTCAACTAGGGGGTGAAACCATAGCTCAGGTCTTAACATTTAAATATCTCGGGGTCTGGTTCGACTCCAAAGGCACCTGGGGATGTCACATTAGGAGACCTGATCAGGTTGTACCGAACAACGATATTGTCCGTAATGGAATATGGATGCTTCTGATTTAGATCCGCCGCGAACACCCATTTCATTAAACTGGAAAGAATTGCCCTAGGTTGCATGCAATCAACTCATACGATGAGTCTCGAAGTGCTCGCGGGCGTCTTACCGTTGAAAAATCCATTCTGGGATCTCTCATATCGATTGCTAATCCGATGCGACATCTTGAATCCGATGGTGATTGAAAACTTCAAAAGGCTTATCGAGCTCAATTCTCAGACCCGTTTTATGTCCTTGTATTTTGATTACATGGTTCAGAATATTAATCCTTCTTCGTTTGTTCTAACCGTGCTCATTTCTTGGATATTTCTGATTCTACTGTGTTTTTCGACACTTCCATGAGAGAAGAGATTCGTGGAATTCCGGATCACGTGCGCCCTCAAGTGGCCCCAAATATTTTTTATAATAAATTTAGAACAGTCAACTGTGAAAAGGTGTTTTACACTGACGGATCAAACATCAACAGGTCCACAGGCTTCGGCATCTTCAATCAAAACATCACCGCTTCTTACAAACTCAGTGATCCTGCTTCAGTTTACGTCGCAGAATTAGCTGCTATTCAGTACACCCTCGAGATCATTGAAACCTTGCCCAAAGACCATTACTTCATTGTCACGGACAGTCTAGAAAACTCTCGAAGGTTGGTAAACTTCATGGACGAATGACGAACTGGGACGATGGCTACACTCCATTATCCCTAAGGTATCGACGAAAACTTGGTTCAAGGGGATGAACGTGAGTCGTGATTTCATTCTTGTTATATCACTGCTCATGTCAATAATTTTCACCTGCAGGTTCGACACTAACTTCCGGCGATTATCCCGATTCCTCATATGTCCACCATCTTCATCGGAACTAACAAGATCTTTTCGCTTCCCCCCTCCCCGTCTCTTCACCATCTCGATGTCAACTAATTAGATCGTTTTTATACATTTCGTTTCCATATCCCCTTTTTACTCCGTTTTCGATAATATTTACTTCTCTGTATATTTTTTTCTTATTCTCTTTCGTAACATCACCATCATCGCCCACGGAAGGCCGCTCTAGTCTATCAACAGCATGCGGGCCACCCGCCGGGTATTCGTAGCCTGGGGTGTTTCCCGCAGGCCCACACGGACCGAAGGATGCGGCCAAGATGGATACATACAAACGTCATCTGGAAGACTCTCATAATATATTCAATCCACTGGCCGGTTCCAATCACCAGCTGAAGGCTGAATCTGCCAAAGTCGAAGACTGTGACGACATTACCTAATGATACTACCGAGTCGACGACATTACCAAAGATTTAAGTTAGTCGTTATTTAAAATAAGAAAAAGCTTTTGGCACCTTAGAGATCAAGCAGTGTGCCTTAAAAAATTATATTGTTGAATAAAAAAAAAACGCTGCTGGCAAAAAAGAACCGTTTTTCTTGGACAAAATAAAACAGTGTCTGAACGACATATTGAATACTAATTATCAAATCACAATAGTTTGGTATCGGCCGATATTTTAGCCAAAGGTGGTGCTATTGAGGATGAAATTTATGATAGACCGATTGCTTTCAACGAATTCTATAGCGCGTCTCGCCAAAGAACACTTGCCAGCTGGCAAGCTTCTTGGGATAAAGATGATTTGGGTCGGTGGATGCACTCAATCATTCCTAAAATATCGACAAAGGCATGGTTCAGGGGAATGAATGTGAGTAGGGACTTTATTCGTGTGATGTCCAGACTCATGTCCAATCACTACACGTTAGATGCACATCTCCTTCGAATTTGACTTTCCGAGACTAATCATTGTGCTTGTGGCGAAGGTTATTGCGATAATGGTCGTGTCGTTTGGACATGCGTGGAGTATCGTGATGTCAGATCTCAACTAATAAATTCCTTGCGTACCCAAGGTAGACTATCAAATGTCCCAGTTCACGACATTCTTACTTGTCGTGACCTTCCTTTCATGAAACTTCTTCATCATTGCATTAAGTCCATTGGAGTTCCAATTTAAATTTTATTTTATGTTAGACTGTTTTCTCTTCCATGAGTTCAACCAACAGCCAGCTATAAAAAATAAAAGTGATGAACTGATACAAACAAACTTGAAATAGTTATAAGATCATGTACAAATGAATGTGTTTTATATAATGTAATTTATAATAGCATATTAGATTATCTAATGAATACCAAAATATTAATATGATATTCGAAATGTATTAGGTTTAAAGTACTATGTATTGTGGATGCCACGGCGAAGAAAAACTTATGTATATTGCCTATGAAATAAACGTATTTATGAAAAAAAAATAATATCGTGCAGCCATTGTGAGCCGATTCTGTAATTTTATGTAGGACATTTAATATCGATTGAAAATGGTATTGAGTTAATCAGGATAGGATTCGACAAATGTGTGATCTATAGTTTAGTTATTCAAAATGAATATTAACAGGTAATATTCAGAGTAAAGCTTAGTACCATTTCTTTAGCTGCAACATTTTGCAAGGGGCTTTTGGTAAGGAATATGGCAATACGTACTTAGCACATTTCTTGATAGACACCTCGAAATGCTTGAGATTGTAGACGACGTAACCGACGACATAGGATGCGATCGATAGATCGCCGAACATTGGCCCTTATTACGGGATATCACTACACGGTGGAAGCCAAGTGATGTGAATGTTAGAAGTAATTATTTAGATGAGCTTCTGTTAATGTAAATATTAAATCACCAAAATTTTGGAGAAAAAAATGATTTTTTTTTCATTGCAGTAACAGATCGGCTGAAAAGTTCGTATCGTTTCTATGAGAGGGCGCCACTAAAATTAAATCCATACCATTTTCAGGTAGTACCAACCTTCAAAAGATACGTATATAAAGGCTATAGCAGGATAAGCATGTAAAATCTGCCCCCAAAGGGAATTCATATTGTTATACCACATTCGAAAGGTCATAGACTGTAAACTATTTTCTCAAAGTTTCAATCCTTTAACTGCCATATTGACGGAACTAGGGTGGTTCTATTGATTTTTATTTTATTTGATTTTTGAAGAAAGTGCTTCTTCGAAAATTTTTAAAAAAATCAGGCATGTTTAAGGCATTATGGGGATGCTTTACAATTTTTTTCAAAATTTTTGAAGATGTATTTCTTTTATTAAAAAATACTAGAAAATTTTGAAACATATTTTTTCCCTCTTCCAATTTTTGCACCACCCTGGATTTTTTAGTGATAAATAAAGAATTTTTGGACATGTTAAAGTGGTATGTTTCCATATTTTTTAAAAATGTGGACGACCAAAATATTTGATTTTTTCTAAAAAATCAATAACAGTCGACCATGCGTTCCCATCGAATTCTGAGAGAAGGAAACGCATGGTGCTTTATCTTAGCAGTTTCTAGTAGTAGTCGACCATGCGTTCCCATAAAGTTCTCTTAAAAGGGAAACGCATGGTTCTTTGTTCTAGTAGTTTATGATGCAACTCAAGCGCAAGGCTTAGAAATCAAAGTAACGAAAAGAAGGAAATGAGTATCAACCTTTGCATAATACATACACGATCATACTTCGGGTACAACCTAGAAAGCTACAAAGCGCGAACTTACTGGTATTTGGTTTATATATGAATGGTAGTAATATATGAACGTTGCGAGTATCACACATATGCAGTTCGGTTACGGCAGTCAAGAACTAGAGCGAGTGTCAGTTTTTTACGTGTTGCTGATGGATGTAAAGAAAGAATAATGAAAGAAAGAATGAAAATTTCATTACAGTGTCAAAAGTTATCATTAAGATATGTTATCGAGGGATGTGTACAGTTTTCTGGAAAAATGTATAATAAAGATAAAGTTGGAGTTTTGTGTTTGAAAACGTCAATCGAATATCTTTATGATGGTTTTCATGGTTTGTAGACTGAGAGCGCTGTATATTTTTTTATTTATTCTAAAATTTGAAACAAAAACAGATATAAAAAAATAGTGATGCGTCATTTTTCATTTTTGAGTTATAACCTTTGCATAATTTCAAATCAAGCATTTATCGACCATGTCTATTAAAAAACTTGATTCGCTGAATCGATCTCTTTAATTTTTGGGTATATTGTGTAGAAAGCTCCATATTTTCCAGAAAATATCTGAGAATACATAATTAACTCAGTAAGTGATTTTCACTCTCAGAGGAACGCTTCCAGGTTTTTACAGGTTTAATATGGTCAAATATCATTGAGCTTCGTGATATGCTGGTGTAAATGAGAAAGATTTATTCGTATTTTTGTTCAAATTGCGAACGGGAAGTTCTAATAAGATAATATTATCAATCCTTGGATTGGAACGAGTGCAACAAGTATCGGAATATAGTAGCTCTGGAATAGAAGCTTTTGGAAAGGATGTTCTGCGAAGTAATTTTGGATTTAAAGCTTTATCACGAGATGACCCAATTGAGACACACAGATCACAAAAAAGCTATTCGGGCCGGTAATAAGTCTCATTGTTAAAAGCTTACAAGTACTATATCGAGTACACTACAAATTCGACAGGATATTTGGGAATCCAGCGCCGTTGCTGTGAATGCGTTATTGGCAATAGAACTGTTGGTTGCTGTTCACACGAGGCCGCCATTATTCACTACCTTTCCTTATGCTCGGTTTTTATCCAGAATTGTGAGACCGGCGAAAATATTGTCAGAAATGCTTAAATCAGAACAGCTACCAAGTGACGATGATAATTCTATAGAATAAACGAAAAGAATCAGAGAGAAAATGTGTGCATTGAAACAGCAATGTATTTTTATAACATTTTTATCCCATTTCCTATTTAAATGAAAAATACAGTCAATAATTTTCAGAAATTTTTTCGTGACCTTTCTTACATGAAACTTTTTAATCATTTCATAAAGACAATTGAAGTTTCAATTTAATAATTGACCCTTTTGAGTCTTAGTTTTGACTCCTACTGCGTCCATTAGTTCATCCAATAGCAAAATTTTATTAAAAATGATGTGCTGATAAAAAAAAACTCCAAGTGTTTTATGGAATCAACCACAAAATGTATAAAAATTTCAGCTTATTTTAAAATTTATAGCAGTTCATCGTTTGGTTTAAATAATATGATATTTAAAAAATAAGAGGAATATGCTTTATTAAACTCAAATTGATGTGACTATATTAGTATTACATTAGGATAAGAATTCTATGTAAAAGTGATGCTACGGCGAAGAACAACTTATGTAAATTGCCTTAAGAAATAACCGTATTTATGGAAAAACAATTCTAAGAAATCGATTCCAACCTTCATCAGTGGCCACTTTTGTTTGACACCAATATAAAAAAAAAGAAAAAATTAAATTCACTGCTGTTTCAACTCGCTATGTATTTAGTGAAATGTAGTAATGTAGAGTTGGCAAAAAGAAAACCGCGTTGTACGAGACCCAACAGTGCAAAACGATTTGACCATTTCATGAAACACTATCGAATCATCGAATTATATACAGTCACTCGCTCTAGTTCTTGACTGCCGTAACCGAACTGCATATGTGTGATACTCGCAACGTTCATATATTACTACCATTCATATATAAACCACATACCAATAAGTTCTCGCTTTGTAGCTTTCTAGGTTGTATCGGAAGTATGATCGTGTATGTATTATGCAAAGGTTGATACTCATTTCCTTTTTTTCGTTACTTTGATTTCTAAGCCTTGCGCTTGAGTTGCATCATAAACTACTAGAACAAAGCACCATGCGTTTCCCTTTTAAGAGAACTTTATGGGAACGCATGGTCGACTACTACTAGAAACTGCTAAGATAAAGCACCATGCGTTTCCTTCTCTCAGAATTTGATGGGAACGCATGGTCGACTGTTATTGATTTTTTAGAAAAAATCAAATATTTTGGTCGTCCACATTTTTAAAAAATATGAAAACATACCATTTTAACATGTCCAAAAATTCTTTATTTATCACTAAAAAATCCAGGGTGGTGCAAAAATTGGAAGAGGGAAAAAATATGTTTCAAAATTTTCTAGTATTTTTTAATGAAAGTAATACATATTCAAAAATTTTGAAAAAAATTGTAAAGCATCCCCATAATACCTTAAACATACCTGATTTTTTTCAAATTTTTCGGAGGAGCACTTTCTTCAAAAATCAAATAAAATAAAAATCAATAGAACCACCCTAGCTCCGTCAATATGGCAGTTAAAGGGTTGAAACTTTGAGAAAGTAGTTTCCAGTCTATGACCTTTCGAATGTGGTATAACAATATGAATTCCCTTTGGGGGCAGATTTCACATGCTTATCCTGCTATAGCCTTTGACAGCTGTCTGATTATTAGTTTGTGAGATATTGCATTTTGAGTGAAGCTACTTTTGTTATTGTGAAAAAAATGGAAAAAAAGGAATTTGGTGTGTTGATGAAACACTACTTTTTGATGAAAAAAAGTGCCGCCGATACCAAAAAATGGCGTGATGAGTGTTATCCAGACCGGGCGAAGCAACAATTCGTAAGTGGTTTGCAAAATTTCGTACTGGTCATATGAGCACTGAAGACTATGAACGCAGTGGACGTCCAAAAGAGGCTGTTACCGATGAAAACGTGAAAAAAATCCACAAAATGATTTTCAATGAACGTAAAGTGAAGTTGATCGAGATAGCTGACACCCTAAAGATATCAAAGGAACGTGTTGGACATATTATTCACGACTATTTGGATATGAGAAAACTTTGTGCAAAATGGGTGCCGCGTGAGCTCACAATCAAGACAATGCATAGTGTCACAAGTCGATGAAAACCATGCTGAAATTGAACGAATTGGGCTTCGAATTGCTCCCTCATCCACCGTATTCTCCAGATTTGGCCCCCAGTGACTTTTTCCTGTTGTTCTGTATCGCCTCTGATGGCAATTATGTTGAATAATAAAAACGAATTTTGGCAAAAAATGTGTGTTTCTATGAAACGATACGAACTTTTCAGCCGAACTGTTAATTACTTCACTGAGCATGATACTGGTAATAGATAAAATCAATGCTGTAAACTCTACAATCGATGCATAGCAAATGCGAAACTACGAATACATCGTAGCTTCTCTGCCTGCTTATACATTTTGGAAATGTTATCTGAAAATTCGATTAATTGGTCGCTTTTTTAATAATATCCAAACAAATAACTTGCAGCCGTTTAATTCAGCTTATCTAAAATAAATAAATATCTTGTATCATTGAAATAAATCATATTTTTCACAAAATTCTAAGGTGGAAATCAATAGACAAATATTAACGCCAACTTTTAACAGCAAAATATACAGTATCCACAACAAATTTAACTGTATCCATGGTTAAGTACGATTTTTATTTCCAGTGGTACCAGTTTCATTACTATTTTATGAAGGTATACCTTCATGTATACATTTTTATTTCCAGTGGTACCAGTTTCATTACTATTTTATGTAGGTACACTCTGAGAGTGTAGCATGACAGTGTACCGCATGCCGAAAAAAGCGTCCTCAAAAATTTATAGGAGCAATTTATAATTTTTATTTGGTATCACGAAAATGAATCTACGATATCTATCGATACGTGTTAACTATTTGCTAGATACTTTGCAAGTGTCTTTTTGACTGACTCACCTACTGCCATCGAACTTTATAACGTTACTCGTGATGTTCCCGCTGATGTAATTGATATGGACATTTTTCGAATCTTCGAGCAAATGGTTATTTCAACCGTTAAGAATATCAAGCCGTTGTAGCTCCAGGTATCAGCGCTATGCCATCCGCTATTTTGAAAAAGTTTTCGGAAATTTTAGCAGCACCACTCGTGCATATCTTCAATTTGTCGCTCCAACAGCAATCATTTCCAACTGATTGGAAACGCTCTATAATGTTCCCGGTTTATAAAATGGTGACAAGTGTAACATCGGTAATTACCTAGGAATCACGTCGCTGGGTGTTGAATCTAAGATCTTCGAATCAATCATCAATACTACTCTATTGTCAGCTTGCCGCCATTACGTTAGCAGTTGCCAGCATGGATTCTTCCCTGGTCGGTCGGTTGAGACAAATCTTTGTTTGTTTGTTTTTCATCGTTTTGCACCGAGCAAATGTCCAATAAATTCTAGATCGACACAGTCTACATTGACCTTAAGGCTATTCTCGACTTTGTGAAGCACGAAATTTTGCTAACCAAGCTTTGCTCACTAGGATGCACGACCAGATTTGTGAATGGCTCCGAATATAACTCGGATGGAAATACTGTATCTGAACATTGAAACTGCAAGCATCTCAGGAGTTCCTCAGGGAAGTACTCTAGGACCACTTCTTTTTTCGTCGTTTATGAACAATGCTGTATTTATCTTGAGACATGACGGTAATTTATTTTTTGCTGACGATTTGAAAATATTTCTTGTTATGCGCGAAGAAGATGATTGCCGTGAGTTGCAAATCTTTTTTTTTTTTAATAATTATTTATTGTAATATGAGTTAAAATTAAATTATTAAGATTTAAATTGGGTGTTCAGCCACAAGTGGTGACTTTTCAGGCCTATTATATACATGATTTGGGAAGACATCATTTACTTCTGCAATTCTGTGATTTTTGTGTAGGGAAAGTTGTAAACCTACTTGTATTGTGTAATGGGGAGAAGGAACTTATATACTAACTTACTAACTAATACAAGGAGTGAATCGATTCTATTGAAGATTGTATCGATTTTTGTCGGAATTTTCTTATAATATTATGCGACATTACATCTAATGGTTCTATATTTGTGAGTCTGTGTAACTCATTTGTACTAAACCAGGGAGGACGCTTCAAAATCATTTTCAGAATTTTATTCTGAATCCATTGAAGCGTTTTCTTCCTGGTGGAACAACAACTTGACCAAAATGGCATTGCATAAAGCATGGCTGGTCTGAAAATTTGTTTATAAATTAATAATTTGTTTTTACCTTTCTCATATAGAAAGGCTATGCAATCACTGTGAAAATCGACTTTTTAATCGAGGCCCGGATGACCGAATGTCATATACCATTCGACTCAACTCGACGAACTGAGCAAAAGTGTCTGTGTGTATGTATGTAACAAAAATATGCACTCACTTTTCTCAGAGATGGCTGAATCGATTTTCACAAACTAAGATTCAAAAGAAAGTCTCATAGTCCCATAGCCTGTTATTAAATTTCATTCCGATCCGACTTCCGGTTCTGAATATATAGCATGATATGTACCAAATAAATGGAAAAAATATTCACTCACTTTTTTCAGAGATGGCTGAACCGATTTTCACAAACTAAGATTCAAATATCAGGTATTATGGTCCCATAGCCTGCTATTGAAATTCATTTGAATCTGCTTTCCAGTTCCGGAGTTATATGGGAATATGTGACAAATTAAAAAAAAAGTATACAATCAATTATCTCTGGAACAACTCAACCGATTTTCACACACTAAGATTCAAATGAAAGGTCTTATAATATCCTAAAAATTTGTAAAACATTTTATCCGGATTCGACTTTTGGTTCCGGAACTAAAGTGCGATAAGTGGAAAATGATCAATTTCATTAGTATTTTTCCACGAACGATGTTTAAAAACGTGTACAAACCCCATAAAACTGTCTGATAAATTCTTCTAGTTTGCAGAGCTTGTTAGTTTGTGGACAAGAAAATTTAATTCGGCACTACTGGCCCCACTTTTCCTGTTTCGAAAGCACCGAAAGTGGAGAAGAAAAACTTCTAAAACTAAATTCACTTCGATTTCTCTGCGATGCTTGAACCAATTTTTATAGATCTTGATTTGAATTAAAGTTCATACTGTCTTTAAAGCTACTGTAATGTAAGCTCATCCGGATCCGACTTAGGTTGGTAAACGACTGGACAATGCGCAATTCAGGCCTCAATGTGGTTCTTAGCTTCTTGTTCAGTAACTCCTATCCCTACCTCCCCGCGGTGCCGGCTGGGGTACGAGTAACCATAGGAAAGATCGGGTAACCAACCCCGGTGGGACCTTGGTCGTATGCTGACAGGGAAGGGGGGGCTTCTCTTCACAGAGAGCGAGCCTACCCGAGCGTCTGTTCCCCATGTTAGGGCGGCTCGAAACAGCGTCTGTTCTCTATGTTAGGAGCGGCTGATTACCGTCCTTGTGTCAGTGTAGGACTCTAAACAGTGCTGACACGATGGCCCTCCGGCGAGACAGGAGGTTGGTGCAGGCCTAACAAGCCGCCCGGAAAACACTTGTTACGAATAATCAATATATAAATACGACTCGGAATAATCGGCAAAGACCTACGCGACGAAATAAAGACTACGATTGGAAGCTTGGCACATGGAACTGCAAATCGCTTGGCTTCCCAGGATACGACCGAAGGCTGCATGATGAGCTTCAAATCCACGGCTTCGATGTCGTAGCACTGCAGGAACTTTGTTGGGCGGGACAGAAGGTGTGGAAAAGTGGGCATCGAGCGGCTACCTTCTACCAGAGCTGCGGCACAACCAACGTTCTAGGAACGGGATTTGTAGTGTTGGGCAAGATGCGCCAGCGCCTGGTTGGGTGGCAGCCAATCAGTGATAGAATGTGCGTATTAAAGATCAAAGGCAGTTTCTTCAATTACATCATCATCAACGTGCACTGCCCACATGAGACGAGACCCGATGACTAGAAGGAAGTTTTCTACGCGCAGCTGGAACAAACCTACGACAGCTGTCCACGGCGGGATGTAAAACTCGTCATCGGCGACATGAATGCTCAGGTTGGCCGGGAGGCATTTGTTACCCGTGATCGGGCTGGAGAGCCTGCACGCGGTAACAAATGAGAACGGTCAACGATGCGTAAACTTTGCAGCCTCCCGAGGAATGGTAGTTCGAAGCACCTTCTTCCCCCGCAAATATATCCACAAAGCCATCTGTAGATCACCTGATCAACATACGGAAAATCAAATCGACCACGTTCTCATCGACGGGCGAATCTTCTCCGACGTCATCAATGTCCGCACCTACCGCAGTGCCAACATTGATTCTGACCACTACCTTGTCGCGGTTTGTATGCGCTCAAAACTATCGACGGTGCACAATACTCGTCGCACAGGAACGCCGGGACTCACTCTCGAGCAGCTACGTAGCATTCGCACTGCAGAGGAATACGCGCAACAACTGGAGTTAGTGCTACCAACGGAAGAGCAGCTTGGCGCGGAGACTCTTGAAGACGGCTGGAAGAATATAAGGTCCGCCGTGAGTAGCACTGCTGCAACCGTTGCAGGTACGAGGTTATCGAATCGAGGAAATGATTGGTTTGACGGCGAATTCCAGCAGTTGGTCGAAGAGAAGAATGCAGCAAGGGCGAGGATGCTGCAACACCGCACGAGGGCGAGCGAGTAACGATACAGACAGGCACGGAACAGACAGAACACGGTTTTCCGGAGGAAAAAGCGCCACCAGGAAGACCAAGATCGCGAAGCGATGGAACAGCTGTAACGAGCAAATGACACACGGAAGTTCCATGAAAAGGTGAACCGCTCACGTAAAGGCTACACGCCACAGGCCGAAATGTGCAGAGATACCAGCGGTAACCTTCTCACGAACGAACGTGAGGTGATCAACAGGTGGAAACAGTTCTATGACGAGCATCTGAATGACGAAGCACAAGATACAGAGAACGGTACAGGAATCAATCTGGGTGCACGCTCAGCCGACGACAGATTCCCAGTCGGATGTAAGTGAGGAGATCGGCAAGCTGAGGAACAACAAAGCCGCGGGCAATGACCAGTTGCCAGGCGAGCTGCTCAAACATGGAGGAGAGACACTGGCTAGAGCGCTGCACCGGATGATTTCTAGGATTTGGGAGGAGGAGATTCTACCGCAGGAATGGATGGATGGAGTGGTATGTCCCGTCTACAAAAAGGGCGATAAGCTCGACTGTTGCACTTACCGCGCAATCACATTGCTGAACGCCGCCTACAAGGTACTCTCCCGAATCCTCTGCCGTCGTCTATCAATTTCAATGAATTGAAAAATATTTGAAAAAATATGCAATTTACACAGCCGCTAGTGCAGTAACACTGTGCTGATTGTGTAGTGATGTCAATAATAATAACAATAATAATAATAATAATAATAATAATAATAATAACAATAATAATAATAATAATAATAATAATAATACTAATAATAATAATAATAATAATAATAATAATAATAATAATAATAATAATAATAATAATAATAATAATAATAATAATAATAATAATAATAATAATAATAATAATAATAATAATATAAATAATAATAATAATAACAATAATAAACCTACTACATGTTTTATGCTGCTGATTCATGCTAGTTAAGCTTCACTTCCATATGCAGAAGTAACAGAAACGCAGGTTCGTGTCGTTTGTTAGATTTCGTTTAATTGTTTTAATAGAAATAGAGCATGAGGTTCAACTACGTTCAGAACTGTTACAATTTGTAGGTCATATTTGTTGCTGGCAAAAGAACCAATTTCGGCTATTCCGTTCATCTGCATCCGGTTTCGGAAGAATTTGAAGTGGAATTCCTTAATTTGTTGTGTATACTGCTTTCGGTTCCGGAACTACAAGGAACTCTATTCAATAAATAGCTGTTTTTGCGAATTTCACGGTTATATTTGTGATGTAATGCGTAACATGAGAAAGGCATCATTACACCACTAGGTGGGTTAAAATAGGTTTTTAAGACAGAGTTTAGAATTTCTGTTTATAAGAGGATATAAACATATATTGATTACACTTTGCCTGTATTCCTTCAGTTTTTGTCATATGTTGAACCTAAGTATTTTGCTTAATCTGAGCATGTCAATTAGAAGCCATTCAATTTGATAAGGTGATTATTGTTTGGTTTAAGAAAAGAAGCTCTTGGCTTATGAGGAAAGATAATTAAGTGCGTTTTTCCTGCATTTGGTTTATTCTCCATTTTGACAGATAATCACTGAAAATATTTAAACTTCTTTGTAGACGACTGCAGATCACTCTTAGATTTATACCTGTGATTAACAGACTTGTATCGTCACAAAATAGCGATTTCTGACAACCAACGGGTAGATTTGGAAGATCAGAAGTGAAAATATTATACAAGATTGGAGCTACGCTCGAACCCCTGCGGAACACTTGATCGCACGGGTAGCAATTCAGATTTACAATTATGATAGGTAACCTGAATAGTACTATCAGTTAAATAATTATGAATCATTTTGATCTAATAAATAAACTGGAAATCAGACATTTTTGCTATTAAACCAAACACTGTCGAATAATTTTTCTATGTCTAGAAGAGCAACTCCAGTGGATAACACAGAAGATTTATTTGCTTTTATCATGTTCGTTACTCTGACAAGTTGATGAGTAGTTGAATGTTCATGACGAAATCCAAACTGCTCTGGTAAAAAAATGAATTCTCATTTATATGAGACATCATCCTCAACAAGATATTTTTTTTCAAAAAGTTTAATGATAGAAGAAAGTAAACTAATCGATCAATAACTTGATGTTTCTGCTGGGTTTTTATCAGATTTTATAACAGGAATTACTTTAGCGTTTTTCCATCTTTTTGAGAAGTAAGCTAATGAAAAACACTTGTTGAAAATTTTAACCAAGAGTCTCAAGGCAACATCGGAAAGATCTTTAATAAAAATTTTAGAGATTTCAGCATTACCAGGAGTTTTTATGTTTTTAAGTTTCCTAATAATTGACATAATTTCATCAAAATTCGTCTTAATAATGTCATTTTGTATTAGCACTTGAGTTGAAATATGATCGTATTTCAGTGAGACTTCATTTTCAATACGACTCACAACGTTCAAATTAAAATTGTGGACACTCTCGAACTGCTGAGCAAGTTTTTGAGCTTTTTCGCCATTTGTAAGAAGTATTTGTTTTTTTTGAGAACCTTAGAAAGGTTTAGAATAAGGTTTAATTTGTTCAACATCTTTAGCGAAATTTTCATTTCGCAAAAGAGTAAATCTGTGTTTAATTTCTTTTTGTAAATCCTTATTTATGTTTTTCATAGCAGGATCACGAGACCGTTGATATCGTCGTCGACGAACATTCTTCAATCGAATGAGCAGTTAAGGATTGTCATCGATGATAGGAGAATTTAATTTACTTTGAGCTTTGGGAACTGAAAGATTTCTAGCTTCGATAATGTAATGATTCAAATTATCTATTGCTGTGTCGATGTCCGCAGAATTTTCTAAAATAATTATAATATAATAATTCTTCCACATGATTTTCAATTCCATGAATGGTTTCAACTTCGATTCCCAAGCTCTCAATAACTTTAGTATTGAAAGAAGGTAAAATTCGATGTTTAATTTGCCGTTGGACAAAAATGGCACCTCCACCACCCATTCCAGTAAACCTGTCAAATCGATGAACCACATAATGTGGATTGCTTTTCAATTTGTCATTTGGTTTAAGAAGTGTTTCTGTCACAACGACAATATGAATTTGGCACAGGTACTTCTCGCATTTCAGAGATGGTTCAAGGAGTATTTTTATAGGGGAGCGTAGCATTCATATAACTTGACAAGAAGCGATACGTTTTATAGACCATAGAAACATTTTGCATACCTTAGATATGACTATACGGGAGGTGGGTGTAACAAGTTCCTTTAAAAACGGGGGTGTAATGTTTAAAACGGCATAACTCCGAAACTACTGAACGGATTGCCACCAAATTTGGCACAGATACTTCTTGCTCTTCCGAAAAAGTCATAAGGGTATTTTAATAGGGGAGGGAGCGTAGTAAGTGTTCTTAACAGTGGGGGGGGGGGGGGGGGGGGGTGGGGGAGGTGGACATAAAACAATTTATCTAATTTGACGAGAATCGATACTTTTTGAAGACCATAGAAACATTTTGCGTATGTTAGATATGATTATATGGGGGGGTGGATGTAGCAATTGCCTTCAAAAGAGGGCGTGTTAAGTTTGTAATGGCATAACTCCGAAAGTAATTAACGGATTGCTATCAAACTTGGCACATGTACTTCTTGACTTTTTGCACAACTTAGAGGATATTCGGTGGGAGGAGGGTGTAGTAAATGCTTCTGAAAAAGGGAGTATAATGTTTGTAGCGGCATAACTCCGGAACTACTGCACGAATTGCTATAAAACGTAGCACATGTATTTCTTGCTCTTCAGAAATTGTCATAAAGGTATTTTTATAGGGGAGGAAGCGTAGCAAGTGTCAATAACATTTCATAAAATTTGACAAGAATCAATAGCTTTTGAAGACCTTAGAAACATTTTGCATACCTTAGATATGATTATATGGAAGGTGGATGTAGCAAGTGCATTTAAAAGGAGTAAGTAATGTTTGTAACGGCATAATTCCGAAACTACTGAACGAATTGCTATCAAATTTGGCACAGATACTTCTTGCTCTTCAGAGATGATCATTAGAACATTTTCAGGGGGAAGAGTGTGTCCTTAACATGGGGTGAGGGGGTCAATGACGAAATTCATATAATTAGAAGAGAATCAACATTTAAACTAGAAGGAAAATAAATTTTCATCTCCCATTTTTTGTAAAACAGGGCAAGAATTTCAAGGTCGTAGTAGATTTTATTGCTGGTGTTAATTTGAATGCAATTAATTTGAAAAGATCTGGTTCCATTTCACCGGGGAATTCAAAGAACTAAGGAAAAATAATCTTCATCTGCCTATTAACACGAGTGTATGTAACTCTCAGCATAACTACGAAACAACTAAATGAATCACCATTAAGTTTGACACATGTACCAAAGGTGGGAATCGATATTTTTGAAAAGCACAGATACTTTCTACACTACTCAGGGTAATCATGGAGGAGATCTGTAGTAAGTTCACTAACAAAAGGAAAGTTCAATGAAAATTTTATTCGATGAGAAAAGATGCTTCTTGACCAATACAGAAACTACTTTCATAAAAAATAGATTATACAGTTATTTCGAGGGTGAGGGAGTGTAGCAAGTGCCCCGAACATGGAAAGAGTAAAGGAAAATTTATCGGGTTTTACGAAAAATTGGTACTTCTTTACGAATACAGCATATTTCTAGCAACTAAGTGAGGTTCACAAAAATATTCACAAGAGGGAGAGGGAATAAGTATCCTTAACATTGATCATCACACAATCAATGTGCATTTTTATGTAAACTGAGAAAACTGTCGACTCAATGTGATAAGAAAACAAGTGTAAAACAACATTTGTATTAACTGAATCGTTATTCTATAGGTTTTCGTCCCCGGTGAACGACCAAAATAATTAAAACCAAAAAGTTGTTCCATAGTATGAATGTAGTTATGATGATAAACAGCCTTTTGTTATAAAATAATCATCATCAGATGTGAAATTTTGAGCGATTACGTGGAAATAATGTCATAAGAATTTTTCATAACGAAGAGGGAGTAGCAAGTGTTTATAGCCATTGAAGCCAAAGGTATTGTACATCGAATGTAAGTACGAGGAAGTACGGAAGTACGTTACAAGCACATTTACAAATGAAACTCGGAAATTATTATGAAGGTACATATAGAAAGAAAAGTGTTTTAAATGTTTCTAACAAGAGGCTTCATGATAAAACTGACCCGATTTGTCGAGAATACCATGAAAATTATGAGTATTGTGAGATCTGAGTTGTGACACTGATCATTCGCAATCAGAACATGAACGGAGTATTGGTCAATCGGGTTGCCGTCTAAGTAATATTTCATTACAATCGTAGTATCAATGGGGAGGACGATTTCTATAATTTTTTCGGCCTTGCCTTCACGAAACATTTCCGAGCAACGCCGGGTAATTCAGCTAGTTTAAAATATTAAAATAATTATTTAACATCAGTGTTAAATTTCAAATTCATTATAATATTATTTGCAAATTGCCATCTCATTTGAAATGCTTCAAAAAGTGATGAACATTAGAAGAATTAAGTGGTAGTTGTCAACCTGTTATAAAAGCGCAACTGTCTTTAGAAGAAGATGATGACGAGGTCGATCTTCATATCAATAAATTGTTTTCGTTAGAAGACGAATTGGAAGGCGTACCTGTTTTTTGTTTAGAATTATTAGAAGAATTACGCGTGGCATTTGTATCTCTTTTTTATTTTCAGGTATGTCCTGTAAATTTAGGGTCGTTAATTTGACTTGTTATCTAAGCGAACGAGCGTTTAAAATTTTTTCCCCGACAGGACATTCCGAATAATTGGATTTATGATTTCCATCACAATTAGCACATGCAAATGTATCACTGGTTTCATTCATTGGACAGACGTCTTTCGAATGCGATTTACCACAACTCAAACACCGTATATCCATATGACAGATTTTGGTTCCATGGCCGCAGACTTGACAACGACGACATTGCGTAAGTTTGCAATACCATTGTGCCGTTTATAATGTTCCCAATGAATTGTAATGTGAAAAATGAAATGTACTTTTTCTAAAGTTTCAAATTGTTTACATCACTTCGATTGAAGTGTATTAGGTAGTGTTCATGGGAAATTTCAGAGCGTGGTTTTAAGTACCATTCGCACTTTTTTCATAAGTATTACGTGGGAAGGGGCAAAACCAAGCAATTCTTTCAGTTCATTTCTAATTTCACCAGTACTTTGATCATTTGATAAACCCTTCAAGTCTGTCTGATATTATATCATATGAATAAAATTTATGAAGTTTCTCGGACAAATATCGGATAAGATGTTCGTAATCTTTCAATCCATCAACCAAGACTCGATATTCTCCTCTTTGTCCGATGAGATTTTTACTTCCGGGAAAAAAGTAGAAAGCTCAGTACGGAATGCATTGAAGTCGGAAATCATCACCGACATTTTAGGCATAGATTGTTGTTTCTTCCCAGAACGACAAGCGTCCATTTTGGGAATTTTAGAAGAATTTTCTTCTATGTCGCTACAATCAGCTTCAGGAAGAATCTCGTAAATATTGTTAGACGGCATAGGTTCAACGGAAGGGAAGTTCTTTGGATGGCTAGCCCTAAAAAAGGCTGATTAATTTCTTAGTCTTGAAAAAAGACTAATTATATTAGAATATCACTCTTTGTATAACCTTGAGAAAGACTGACTAATTGTTAGTCTTCAAATAGACTGTTAGTGATTCAGGTAGCCTTGAAAATGATTGAAGCCTTGAATCAATGAAATTCTAAGTAGCCAGAAAAAACTTTCAGGAGCCAAGAGTTATTCGCGTGCGATGAGAACGATTGTTGAACACCGACTCGTTAATATTTTTTACGAATGGTGTGTAAGAAACAAATTGGATCTCTGTGTTTCGAAATGTTCCGTCATAAGCTATCATCGTACGAGAAGCATGTTTAATTTTAATTAAACCGTCGCTGGCACTCGCTTTGATCACGTCAAAGATCTAGGTGTTATTCTGGATGAAAAACTAACGTACACTCGCCATCTTTCAGGAATGATTGACAAAGCAAATCGTTTACTTGGATTTATATTTAAAATCTCGACTGAATTTCGTGACCCACTTTGTTTAAAATCGCTACATTGCTCATTGGTTTGTTCACAGCTGTGCAACGTAAATTCGTGCGTTATGCTTTACGTGAACTACCGTGGAGTAACCCGTTGAGTCTTCCACCGTATGAAGATCGTTGTCAACTAATGGGGATTAAATTTTTACCTGATCGTCGACGGGCTTCACCAGCCTCTTTTGTATATATGCTACTACTGGCTGAATAGGATGTTCCGGATCTTCTATGACAGATTAACCTGTATGCTCCAGCACGTGTTCTTCGGCCTCGATCATTACTACACACTGATCTGCGCAATACCAACTATGTTAGCAACAGCCCGATTTTGGCAATGACTCGCCGTTTCAACGAGTTCAGCGATGTGTTTGACTTCATTATGATATCTTTACAGTTTCATCGTCGGTTGCTATAGCATTAGATTAATTATAACCATTTTTAATTAGTTTTACTAGTTTTAGTTAAGTTCATTAAGACTTGTCAGAGAAGCATTGTCCTAATAAATAAAAAAATAAATAAATAAATATACAAACCTCCACAATTTATTACTAATCAGGCACCAATCCAAAATATTTTGAAGGAATTTCATGACAGTCCGGCAGAAGGACACATAGGACAACAACGTTTGTACCTAAAATTAAGAGAACTCTACGTCTGAAAGGACACGAAAGAATCTATCGCACAATTCATCAAGGCCTGTGAATCGTGTTAAAGAAACAAAAGTTACTGACATACTAGAGAAAAATTAGTTATTACAACCTTTTGAAATTATTTCAGTAGACACTGTTGGACCATTACCTAGAAGCGACAAAGGCAATAGGTATGCAGTAACCATTCAGTGTGACTTAATAAAATATACTATTCTAACACCAGTTCCAACTATCAGGAATCAGAACTAGTTGGCTCAAGTGGCACGTTCTCCTAGTTATTTGGAGATTTGTGCCTTGCCGTAGCTTCTCATCAACTTCCTGATGGGAAGGGAAGGATAAAAGGAACATGGAAGGGAATCGGAAAGTGGATGAGGTTGAAAAAAAACAGCACAAAACATAAAGAAATGAATCGTTCTGCATTCCCTAAATTACGCTGAACGATCTGCAGGTCATTAGCAACGACTTTATGTTTGCTTAGCGGATTATGTTGATCCGCGAGGTGGCATTAGTAGATCAACATAATCTGCTAATGCACTGATGAGCTGAATGCGAAACGTAAATAATTCAATTTAGTCATGTGCACTTTAGCACAAACTGGAACCCAAGAGGTTCCAAACCCCCAAATGACTACTATCTGTTGGCTGCCAGCATTGCCGTCAATTGGTTTCGTTACGTTCGGCACGTCAGAATGGACATTGCACAATTAGTGTAAAATAAGTGCGTTGTAAGTAGCAACGACTTTACGTCTGCTTAGCGGATTATGTTGATCCGTGAGGTGGCATTAGTAGATCAACATAATCTGATAATGCACTGATGAGCTGAATGCGAAACGTAAATAATTCAATTTAGTCATGTGCACTTTAGCACAAACTGGAACCCAAGAGGTTCCAAACCCCCAAATGACTACTATCTGTTGGCGGCCAGCATTGCCGTCAATTGGTTTCGTTACTTTCGGCACGTCAGAATAGACATTGCACAATTAGTGTAAAATAAGTGCGTTGTAAGTAGCAACGACTTTACGTCTGCTTAGCGGATTATGTTGATCCGCGAGGTGGCATTAGTAGATCAACATAATCTGATAATGCACTGATGAGCTGAATGCCGTCAATTGGTTTCGTTACTTTCAGCACGTCAGAATAGACATTGCACAATTAGTAAAACATAAGTGCGTTGTAAGTAGCAACGACTTTACGTCTGCTTAGCGGATTATGTTGATCCGCGAGGTGGCATTAGTAGATCAACATAATCTGCTAATGCACTGATGAGCTGAATGCGAAACGTAAATAATTCGATCTGCAGGTGCCAAAATGCACGGTTAACAAAACCTCCAACCCCCGAGAGGATTTAGAGATTTTACAAAAGCGACACCATTCCGCACTCTCGGAAGAATGCAGAACGATTCGCAGTATGTACGAACAGAAGTAAATTCGGCCCCCGTAAAGGATGCCAAACAATCTGCTAAAAACCTGTTTAAGGTGAATACAGAAAGGATCCATTCACTCCAGGAAGAACGATGAACCCTTCTGACTATAGCTTCTTAACACATTGGGTGAGAAACGATAGAATATCCATTAATTTCAGCTCCGCATATACAGACTCAACCATGTGATGAGAAACAAAAACTCGGATATGTAGTTGCGTCAATTCGGCACAGTTACATATCGGATGATATGAAGTACCGTATTCGCATTCACACCAATAATACTCAGCACGTTGTATAGTAGCCATGTGATAATTGAGTTTGCAATGTCTAGTCAAAGCTCTGACCAGAATACTACAATGATTCAAATCTGGTAAAAATGGTTTTGTCTGAGCGCAAGTTTGCAAGCTGCGCCAGTTGCTGGCATGTTTGGATGAAGCCCAAGAACGAATCTTGTGCTTTATCGAACTAGTTGAAAGTGGTAAAGCTTTTGTTGCACCAGCTCTAGCCAACTCATCAGCCCATTCATTTCCAGTAATACCAGAATGGCCGGGTACCAATAAGACGTTAACAGCATTTGAGATGCTAAGGTCTTCAATTTGAGTTCGACATGCGATCACTAGATTCGACCGTGAATCATTCGAACTGCTGTAAAGTCCCGGGTTGGCGGTTCAATGCATAGGTCTTACAAACCAGATGTCAAATATTCGAGCCCCGACCTGGAAGGATTCTTAGTGTCAGTAGGATCCATAGTACTAACCATGCAATGATTCTGTACGCTATGAATCGGCTGCGAAGTCTGTTGAAACAGAAAGGAAAAATTCCACCAAAAGAATGTAATGCCTAGACTTTGATTTGCTTTTAAAGCTGCCTGACTGTCGGAACAACAAATAAATTCGTTTAACACAGATTCTCTGTTGAAGTGCCGATTGTATTCCACACAGAATCGCGTAGATTTCTGTTACAGTACAGTAGTTATCAAGTGAATGCGACTGCTCTAGCCTCATTTTACGACAGTAGACATCAGCGATCAGTACGACCATTCAACAGAGAATCGTCCATATAACAAACTATGTATTCATCAAGTTGTCGTTCCAAATAACCAGTCAACCATTCCTCACGAGGAGGATAACTCACATTGAATGTTTTGAAAGGAAAACTGCATGTGATAGTTAGGTCACTAGAAGCGAGTAAATACTCATCCCACGTAAGCATTTGAGACCACAAGCGAGTGTGGCTAGTAGCATAATCTAAAGGATTACTGTTCCAAAACCCTGTAACCTTATGACGGTATACACAAGATAATGCTTCTTGTTTTAGGAACACATGTAGTGGTTTAATGCACAGTAGAGCCTCTAGAGCAGCAGTAGGAGTTGTCGTGAATGCTCCTGTCATCGCCATTAGGACCATCCTTTGGAGATGATTTAGATTTGACTGTCGCAACTTCTCCTTTCTGCACCATACAAAACATCCGTATGCTGAAATTGGTCTAACGATAGTTGTGTAGATCCAATGAATGTATCTGGGCTTGGGTCCCCATGATTTTCCTAAAGCTCGTCTGCATTGGCATTGCATTGCATTGAAGTCAATGTGAGCAAACCCGACCCGACGTATTTAACTTGATCAACCACAGTGACCTCTGAACCGAAGAACTGTAACGGACGAGTTCCTGCACGGAACGACCGAAATCAGCTCTGCGCCTAATTCGTATTACTGTTTTTGAATTAGTTGATTTTAACAACAAAATTTTAAAAATAACTACAAAATTAGTTAAAATTTAGAATTTACTGCTCTTATTTTTAGATAATGAGTTTAGTTGGCGAATATCCTGGACACAAACGAGCAATATTTCAATCCAACACGAAATTCTCATTGACAACTAATTTTGTTATTAAAATCAGAAAATTTGTTTCTATTTATCTATCACCATCATTACTGAAGGACAGCACAAAAAAAAACAAAAATGAAATTGGTTTTATTAGCCAAAAACTCATGAGAAGTGTCAAAGCAAAACAATCCATTAAAAAGCTAAAAAGGACAGTCTTGTTGAAACTGCTTGCAAATTGTTTATATGTTTTTCGATTCTGTTACGAAATATCCATATATAAATTTCTAAACCGATATGTAAAAATGATGTAAACTCTTAGTATTTATTCAGAATTTGTACGCATTTGAAGCGATTGTGCGTAATAATGTTTTTACGCGGAACAATGAAGTGAGTTTCGAATGTTGCACTCTAATTGTATATGTCAAATGATGTTTTTTGTATCTTCTAACCCTCCTGGCTATGCCGTCCGGTGTACTACTTGTATTCGGTTTTTGTTTTCCGAGTGCTCAAAGTTTTCAGTGAGAGAGTCGATTTCGCGAAGTCGAATGAAGAAAACAGCGATTTAGAAGAAAAGTTTTCAAAAAGAAGTTTATGTTTCGCTTATGTCTTTTTCTCCAATACAACATCGTATTTATACCTGCCAATATAGAAAAGACTACCGCGACTGAATTTTTTTTCGGTAGTAGTGTGCCATCTAGTGGCTAGTAGTCATTACGTTTTTTCGGTGACAGAGCGCCATATAACTGCAAATTGAAGAAACTAATTCAACCATTTATGTTGGTTGAACACAACGTTTTATTTCTCTAATTCAACTAAAAAATTAGTTGAATGGAAATGAAGTGTACCTTAGCTAAGAAATGACAGCACGTTTAATTGGTGAATTCAACTAAAAAATAGCCATTTCAACAAATATTTTATTATTATTATTATAATTAAGGGAATTAGAATTAAAAATCTAAATAGGCAAAATTAAGATTTTTTTAGTTGTCTCAAAAAATAACTAACTAAAATCAGAAAATCAACTAATTTTTTCGCCATAATGCTGATTTCGGTCTTTCCGTGTGTGATTATCCTACGATGAGTGAAAAGCACCATTGTTGTTTTGCCCAGATTTATAGATAATCCAACCTGACAATACCATTGTGGAACAGATCACAGGGCTTGCTGGAATAAATCAAAGAGAGTGGTAATGCTTATACCGGTCATCAATATATGATAATCGTCAGCAAAACCATACGTCGGAAATCCAAGGTTATTAGGTTTCCTTAACAAACCATTAGCGACTAGGTTCCATATAAGTGAGGATAGTACACCACCTTGAGTACACCCACAGACACTTAGCTTTCTAATCTCTGCTTGAAATAGCACCTTCAATATCTAGGAAAGCTTCCAAGCAAGATTGATTTTGTGAGAAAGCTTTTTCAATTTTGTACACAACATCATGTAACAGGGTTGTAGTGGACGTTCCACGCTGGTGAGCATGTTGCATTCCATGTAGCGGATGCACGCCCAAACTAAAATTAATAATATAGTGATCGACTATGCGTTCCACTGTTTTAAGAAGAAATGAGCTAAAACTGATAGGTCTGAAACTATTCGGTTCCTCATAAGTGTCGCGGCCGCCTTTGGGAATAAATTTGACAATTATTTCCTGCCAAGCTCTTGAAATATATCCTGTAGTAAGACTAAAAGTAAGTATTTTTTTCAAAACAAGTTTGAAATGTTCATACCCTCTCTGCAGTAAAACTGGGAGATCTCCATTCTTTCTATGAGATTTGTACGGAGCTAAACTCTCAACGGCCCATTTGACCGATTCAATCGTCACAATTCTTCGAGCAAGGGTCCTAGAATCGTAACTACATGAAAAAGCCACGAAAACAGCTGTCGATGATGGCTCCATACATCCTGGAAAGTGAGTGTTAAAAAGATAGTGACAAGTACTCATCTAAAGTTCTTAAGAAACCAACATTAAAGTCCTTAGATTTAGAAAGTAACTTATTTAATCTGCTAGTCTCGTTGAGACTAGAGACATTTGTGTAGAGGCTTTTCCAACCACTTCGCTCAGACGATTGAAGAGAATTTTTATAAGCGCTTAGAGCCGACACGAATTCCTCCGACCCATCTCTGTGTCGGTGGTACCAAGCTCTTCTCCATAGTTTCCTTAGTCTAGCAAGTTCAGCACTCCACCAAGGAGTTCCTCTAGTAGCTCGCACAATCCGAAGTGGACAAGCCTCTTCATATGCTGCAACTATGAGTGAGTTTGTCTCGTCGACAACTTTTTTCAAATCAATTGGGGTTTCAATTGTTGGTTTTTACGCGTAAAATCTAGTCGCCAAGCCCTCTTCATAGAGGTCCCACTTTGTAGATTTCTGATTAAGATATGTGATAATATTAAACTTAGCTTTTGAATGATCACAAAAGATGTACTTATGTTCTCGTTATCTGAACATAAGTACATCTTTTGTGATCAGGTTCTAGGTTCGAGCTCATCGGAGACGCAATTCTATCAGAGCAGAGAGTTACGTCCAAAACCTCCTCTGTTCCAGATCTCGCAAAAGTTGGACGATTTCCTGCATTGACTATGTGCAGGTTTGTACTGCACACAAATTTCTTCAAATCGAATTTGTATCTGTGCTGCCCCTAATGATATGGTGAGCATTGATGTCACTGCCGATTATAAGCGGTAAATCACTTTCACTGCAGTATGATACAACCTTTTTGAAATCGCCGCTTGGCCAAGGTTGATTATATGGTAAATATGCCGAACAATTTTCCTGTCTATGCCATCAATAGTCATACCAACTATGACAGCACAAATATCTCGAGATATGAGAGGAATATCGAGAGCACTATTTGCAAGTATGCATGCTCGAGGCATTTCACGTGGATTAGTCATACCGTTCTTGTTGAAGGCTACGAAGGGGGGGTTCAACATCTTTTTAACGTAGTAGTTTCCCTTTTGGAAATATGGTTCTTGAACCAAAGTTATAGAAACTTTATCTTCTTGCAGAAGTCTTTTACGTACTTTTACGTAACACAAGTGGTGTACCGATAGTAAATAGTTCGCGCAGTACAATATAGGTGGAACTAGTGCATCACGAAAAATTATTTTTATAAGAATTTACTCATACTGCCATGTCGGTTCAGGAATCAGAACATAATGGCTCTTGGCTTAGATGGCACGTTCCCCACGTTTATCGGAGATTTGTGCCTTGCCTTTGTATATGTCTTCTCATCATTTTCCTGATATGAAGGGATATGGGAGAGGAGAGTTTAGGGGGGGAAAAAGACAACACGAAAACACAAACAATGTACAAAGCTTTTCTACACTCCCAGAGGTATGCGGAATGCTCTGCTGGTTAGAAAGCAGATTGAGACACCCAAATCCTAAAGGAAATTGGTGTTTCATATTGGCTCGTAAAACACTAAGCTTTCCAGAAGGAATGCTGAATGCTTTATGAGTGCCTATTGGCACGAAAATAAAACTTTGTATCTCCGTAAAGATTTAAAGTTTTACTTTATCAGATGACAGTTTGTGTCTTATGACACGCGCTGTCACCTTGTGAAATCCATAATTCATTCTGAATTCGAGCTTCTTCAGAACATCCAGAGACTCATCATCAATGCTGCAGATAATCAACTGACTACCTGCAACACTGCAGTTGGACTTCAGGATCCTCCATCGAAACGCCGGAATCATCGGGTTATGGAAATTTAACCTTTTCAAAACATCGATCGTCTTCAAGCTTTCCTTGCTATTCCAAGGAATACTAAACGAGATCTTATTTTGATGAAGGCTATAGGGTTCAATTACGAGCCTGTTGAACCTTGCCTTTTCATTTATCATTTCCAACCTCTGAATGAGCCATACGCGACTGTCTTCGTTCTCAGAAGAGAACCTGACAGCACCGTATCGTAGCCCATAACCTGTGAAGCTGGGAATGAATCAGAAGGACGGGGTTGAATAAAGGAGACCATTAAGATCACTCAATAAATCGTCCTTCAAGTCCGAAGTAAACATTCCATCCACTATTCGTACTTGAACGCGATTATCGACAGTAGAAGCTGCATTTTTCCCAGAGGAAGTATCTAGTCTGTCAGCTTTCAGACGACTCAGCTTCTTCCTCATGGTTTTGTTCAAATTCCTTTTCTTTTTCGGCGCATTTTGCTTTTCAGCATCGACGGTCGAAATATCAGATGGCAGTAAATCCATTGAATCCGGATTATCTACAACAGGTGGAATCATCCGGATGTCATGTCTGTTAGTCTGCGACTCCATCTCCAGCACTTACCGTACAACAACTTGAAGAAACGACATGGAACAGGAAATAAGTGGATCAATTCTTGGCAGAAAATAATTCCGGCGGATGCCACACGGCTTACCTGTTTGGTGGACTTATACCACCGGTACAGATGGACCGTAGCATTATTCTTAGCCAGTTGGGAAACCGCTACCGACACTACATGGCTATCTAGGCTGCTCAGAAAGGGAAGTTGACATTGATGGACAACTTCCATGGATGGCCGAGCAGCCAACTCAGAACATGAAAGAATGTATTGCACAATTCATCAAGGCCTGTGAATAATGTTAAAGAAACAAAAGTTACAGACATACTAAAGAAAAATTAGTTATGACAACTACAGCTTCTGAACTTTTTGAAATTATTTCAGTAGACACTGTTAGACCATTACCTAGAAGCGACAAAGGCAATAGGTATGCAGTAACCATTCAGTGTGACTTAACAAAATATATCATTCTAACACCAGTTCTAACTAAAGAAGCAAACGTTATTGCGAAAGCAATAGTAGAAAATTGTATTCTAATTTATGGTAAATGCATAGAACTTAGATCAGATCAGTGTACAGAATACAATAATTTTATACTTAGACAGATACGTAAATTTATGCAAACCAAACAAACATTCTCAACCACTTTTTACCCAGAATCAATTGATTGTTTGGAGAAAAATCATAGGTGCTTTGCTATCAAAACTTATTAGAACACAAATTCAATAGAAAAGAAAAACTTGACACCAAGTGTAATGCAATAGATTGGTGTAGTGTGAACAATGCAATTTTAAAATGAACAGATGTGTGAACGCTTTTCCTAAACCCATTATCCCTAGACCGTCGTTCCAAAATATCATATTCTTAGAACCATAAAATACCTCATTAACATGTCTCACAAGATGTACTAAGAAATAACCATCGATACAGCTTGTTCCAAATTACGATTTTGACGAAGTGCATAATTTATCAAACCGTCCCAAAAGTAGACCATCAATATAGAACTCTTGCGTAACCACACATAGTGCACATTCCACAGAACGTTTTGCGTTTGCTTCCGTGTTTGTTTTCTTTGTTTAACCTAAACAAAAGCCGCACACTGGCACTCGCGGTCGGTAAAGTGGAATGGTGTTTTTTCAACACAGAGGCAGGAGTGTGCTTCATTCAATGCGCGAATAAATCAGCTGACTGTTGTTTACAATTCGATCTCAGCATTTTTACAAAATGATTACCGTGTACGCTTCGCTCTTCTAACCAGTTCCAAAATTAATTGGGCCTCGCAGTCGCCCAATGCCTCCAAATATCAAGGGGAACGTGCCATTTGAGTCAATTTGTTCTGATTCCGCCCAATGTCAATTCAATTGAGAACATTTGGGCTCAAAAGAGGATGAAGCTTGGGAAGAACCGATCATACAATTTGAAGCAGCTTGTTCGCCGAATTCACAATATTTGGAGGTCGTTTTCAGAAGAATACGCGAAAAATCTCGCTCAAAGTATGCCTCGAATGTGTCAAGCCATTATTAATGCTGAACGGGATTGGACTTTGCTATTAAAGTATTTGCATGTAAGTTTTTTATCTAACAAAACAACAGTGACAACGCTCTTATCTAAAAGACTGTAAATAATAAGTGTTGGCATTCAACTCTATTCCTGGTTTGACGTTACTGGTCAAAAAATGCTCATCAAGTTTCAAATCACTGCATTTCACATAACGATGCCATCTCGCATGAAAAAAGTTGCACTCTACATTGCTTTTATTTTTTCCAGCTGTGATAAACAGGGTGCTCGTAAGAGTCATACACAAGTCTCAGGATAGTGATGAAGGTTACTGTCGCATTAGTTCCAGGCTATTTATTCAACCGTTCGTTAACTTGGGGATCGATTATTTTATTAAAACTTTTAACAGACATTATGTCGTGCTGTTCTAAATCCGTTTCTGCTAGTCCGGTGTTTTTTTTATCATCTTTAGCTATGACTATTAAATGACCACGCGACGCTGGAATTTTACCTCTAGTAACCATATTAAAGACTATCCCAGAAAGTATGGACGCACTTTGATTTCGCTATAAATAATTCACAAGTGTTAGATATTCAAATTTTATTCGATAAACTGATAATATTAGACTACAACAACAGAATATTAACATTTGCTACTTACCCATAGTAGACTAGCTGGCGCACCTTCTTGCGAACGTTCCTCATTAAATTCCGTACAGACTTCTTAGCGACAAGTTTTGACACTTTTTACCAATCTTTTTCGAACTGTTGAATGGTTTCGGCTGCCGAGACATGTTTCCTAAGATGTGCCTTCGTTGATGCCCAAAATTCCTCAATTGGTCGTAGTTGTAGGCAATTTGGTGGATTCATGTCTTTTGTGGCGAAAGTGACATTTTTGGTAGTATACCATTCTACCGTTGATTTCGAGTAGTGGCAAGAAGCAAGATCTGGCCAAAAGACAACAAGGTCCTTGTTGCTTCGAATCATGGGTTGTGGACGATATGATCGCACCCGCCCTTTATAAAACTTATACTCAGCATGACAGCTGCCAATTCGAATATGTCATCCATCCATGCTACCCACGACAGTTAATTGATTGTATCACTTGCTATGAATTCTACAACACTGAAGCGCACATTTATTTCATCTTAAATTTAATCGTTACAGATTGTATTAATTTAATCTTAGACACTATAGTTAATGAGAACATACAATTTAACAACTAAGCGGTACGTATTCATGTGAAGAACTGAAAGTATGTTAATTACTTGTTATTGAATTTCTTAATTAGTTAACCTAACTTGAACTGTATTGTGAGTTTTATATTATACTACTGGGCTTCACTATCTGAGCAGAACGCTGTACCCAACAACTGGGGCATTTGCAAGACCTCCAGAAGGCACTAAATGTAAGTCAAAAATATTATAATTCGTGAAAGGTACTTATTAAAACTATTCTAATCAGGAATTTTATAACTCATCGTCGTATTGAATAAAGAGTTAATAAAATCAGACTAGTCTTCTGTAAAAGGCAGAACCACATCTTATAAAATTCATTTATATTAACCCAGTATGTCCTGGAAGGGTAAAGACGACGAAGCCCGGGAAGCTGTTAGTAGTGTTGTGTTTGCTTATAGTGAGGTAAATACTTCATCACCGAGCTCGCGAGCCACAATGATGAATGCGACCTACACTACAGCAGCCACTACCAAAACTTGCTCATCCACTCGGGATCTTTTACCCGTGGCCCGACCGACGGTCGACACAACAAACAAACTCGCTTATACACTTTAATATAATATACCAGCCACAGTTGCAACGGTCTCGAAGCCGTACCCGTCTAATAACCTATACGTTGTCACACCGTCTGGTCGCAGCTGTAAGAGTTGTCAAGAAGAAGATACTGATGAAATGGTACAGTGTGATGATTGCGACAAATGGTACCACTACAGATGCGTAGGAGTTGGGAAGGAAATAGAATATGAGCACGTGAAATGGAGTTGCGATAAATGCGTCGTTGCAAATGCGCTCCCAGTACCACATTCGACTACCTACCCACTCAGCACTGGAGCACTAACACAGGTATTTCCCGTATCAAATCTCACCACTGATCACCCGCGCACTGTAGTCGGTACTCTAATACAAACAGCTCCTGCTACTAAGCAGATAACACTTCCATCTAGCAACGTAACAGCAGGTAAACCAAAGAATAACTCAGTAAGGTCTTGTCGAACATCGAATAAGTCGCAAACGTCTGCCTTGTCTCGTAATTCTAATCAAAAGCTAATAGAGTTGGAATTAAGTCATTTGGAGGAACAAAGATTAATGGAAACTGAGTTTCTTCGAAAAAAATACCAGTTGATGGCAGGGGCTATCCGCGAAGAAGATTCTGCTTGCAGCGAGGACGGAAGTATCGATAAAGTATCGGACTGGCTGCGCAGAACTAATTTAGAGAGCGATATAAAAAGCAACGATCTACGGTCGTTTTGCAGGTCGGAAGCTATACCGATAGCGAATCCTGAGAGCATGAAACGTATTTCTTCTCACCACGAGCTGGATATCGAGCCACCGAATGTGTGCGTTCTGAGTAGAAGCCAATTAGCAGCTCGACAAGCTATCTCGAAGGATTTGCCAGTTTTCGATGGGAATCCCGAAGACTGGCCAGTGTTCGTGTCAACCTTCAACCGAACAACAGAAATGTGCGGTTTTACCAATGATGAAAATATCATTCGCCTACAAAAAAGCCTGAAAGGGAGGGCCTATGAAGTTGTTCGAAGCCAGCTATTTCATTCGTCCAACGTACTGGATATCATTTCCACGCTCAAGATGATATGCGGTCAACCGGAAGCTATAATTTATTCCATTATTGGCAAAGTTACTTCAATACCACCTGTAAAAGTTGACAAATTAGATTCTCTCATGGACTTTGCTCTTGCTGTAAAAAATTTAACCGCAACGATTACCGCTTGCGACATGGATGATTATTTGTATAACATCACGCTGCTGCATCAGCTTGTGGAAAAGTTGCCCACCTTATTGAGGCTCGAGTGGGGAACTCATCTGAAAACCATACGCCAAGCCAACCTGGCAGCGTTCAATGCGTGGTTGTACTCAAAGGCAGAAGGAGCAAGTAAAGTAATGGTTTTCAGCACTGCCGATTCTAAATTGTCGAAAGGCGCTTTTAAAAAGGGGCGATTTTAAATGCACATCAGGTGGACGAATCATCCGGAGAAAGTGAAGCGGAATGGGTACCCCGGAAAGTGGTCCTTCCTCATCAAGAGGTAACAGGCTGTCCGGTATGCAAAGGCGATTGTACCGAATTAAGCAAGTGTAAACGTTTTCGCGAACTGGCGTATGATTCAAAATGGGCAACAGTCAAAGAGTTTGGATTTTGTAGAAGATGCCTCCGGCGCCATAGGGGAGGATGCCGATTTACAAGAGTCTGTGGTATTGATGGATGTATGTTTAAGCACAACGAGCTTCTTCACAATGCAAGAAAATCAACATCTGTTAAAGATTCTTCTAATCGTATACCATCCGTCAATCGTGATACGACAAACAATGTACATTGTAGTAGTCAAGGTCAGCTCTTGTTCCGCATAATACCAGTAGTGATACATGGGCCTGAGACCAGCATTGCTACATTCGCATTAATTGATGATGGTTCATCATTAACGTTGATGGACCAAGAACTTGCAAACGAACTGAATGTTAAAGGTTCACCACATCCATTGTGTTTACGGTGGACAGGTGGAAAAACGCGATATGAAAAGGACTCCGAAACGATTGACATCGCGATCACAGGGCCGAGCGGAAAAAAAATTTCCCTTGAAGGCGTACGTACCGTCGATAATCTCTTGCTACCCGTTCAGTCATTGAACTACAATGAACTGTCTGTGCGACATGCTCATCTTCGAGGTTTACCCATTGATTCTTATCAGAACGCTATGCCGAGAATTCTGATAGGAGTACGACATGCCAGTATTGGAGTCGTGCAAAAGTATAAGGAAGGCAGAGCAGATGAACCGATAGCTATTAAGACAAGATTGGGCTGGACAATATACGGAGGCGGCTCCACTCAACTGGAGCAATCATCTAGTCTCAACGTCCACGTTTGTACTTGCGATACGAAAGGCGAAGATCTTCATAGAATGATGAAAAACTACTTTTCATTGGACAGAATGGGAGTTTCACAGCCTAGCAGAATAATACTGTCGAATGATATGGAGCGTTCGGAAATGCTATTAAAAACAGGCACACGTTTAGTCGGTGATCGCTATGAGACAGTCTTACTATGGAAATCAAAGGATATAAGACTACCAGAAAGCAGATCCATGGCTTATCGACGATTCAGGTGTCTAGAAAAGCGAATGAAAAATGACGATGACCTTGCCAAAAGTCTAAATAACAAAATACAAAGCTATCTGGAACAAGGATACATTCGTAAACTGTCCTACGAAGAACTGACTACCAAACACAAAAGAGTGTGGTATCTACCGATCTTCCCTGTATTAAACCCAAACAAACCTGGTAAAATTCGAATTGTTTGGGATGCAGCTGCTGTCTCACACGGCGTCTCTTTGAATTCTGCGTTACTTAAAGGGCCCGACCAGTTGACATCTCTTGTGTCAGTATTACTCCAATTCCGCGAAAATCGCGTCGCTATATCCGGCGATATTCGGGAGATGTTCCACCAGGTACTTATCAATAAGGTAGACCAGCACTGTCAACGGTTTTTTTTGAGAGATGGGACCAGCTCTGAACCAAGCGTATTCGTGATGAACGTTATGACATTCGGAGCTAGTTGCTCGCCTAGTTGTGCACAATTTGTCAAGAATATAAACGCACAGCGGTTCACAAATTCATTTCCGGATGCGGTAAACGTAATCGTTTACAAACATTACGTAGATGATATGCTAGCGAGTACCGAAACTAAAGACGAGGCAATTGAACTGGCCAGATCTGTCCGATTCATTCATCACAGTGGAGGCTTCGAAATTCGCAACTGGAGGAGCAATGATGAAATGGTTGTAGCGGCCCTCAATGAGCATCAAATCATTGGATCTCCAGAGAAAGATCTGGGCGAATCCGAAGTTGAAAAGGTGCTTGGCTTATGGTGGTGCACTCGAACAGATACCTTTACGTTCAAATTTTCTTGGTCAAGATATGACGAAGCCTTGCTAACAGGTAGACGTAGCCCAACTAAACGCGAAGTGCTCCGAATGTTAATGGTTATCTTTGATTCTCTGGGATTTTTGGCGCATTTCCTCATCTATCTAAAGGTCTTACTCCAGGAAATCTGGCGTTCTGGCACCGGCTGGGATGACCCCATCGAAATTGACCTGATGCACAAGTGGTGCACGTGGCTAAAAGTTTTACCTTTAGTAGAAACTGTTAGTATACCTAGATGCTACCGACTTCTCACAACTTTGAACGAGGAAACTTACATTCAGCTTTATGTATTCGTAGACGCGAGTGAATCGGGTTTCGGTACCGTAGCATATCTGAGATTTCAAGATACAGACCGGATCGAATGTTCCTTGTTAGGGGCGAAAACCAGAGTTGCTCCTCTAAAATACGTATCGATTCCGAGACTGGAGCTGCAAGCCGCAGTTCTAGGATGTCGCATGGCTAAATCATTCAATGAAACGCTGACTATTTCTATTGGAAAACGATATTTTTGGACAGACTCGCGAGATGTAATGTGCTGGCTCCTATCCGATCATTGTCGTTACACTCAGTTCGTGGCTTGTAGAATCAGTGAGATACTGGAAACCAGTGAAACAAGCGAATGGCATTGGATATCTACTCGTGACAACGTAGCTGACGAAGCAAGGAAATGGCAGCGGCTACCAGAGTTTAGCCCAAAGAGTCGATGGTATCGAGGCCCCGCCTTTTTATGGATCCCGGAACAAGAGTGGCCTAGTCGACGTTTCGCAACCGGTACGACAAAGGAATAACTTCGTCCACACTTACTACTTCATGAAACTGTGCGGCCAGTTATCAACTTCGCTAACTTTTCGTGTTGGAAACGCTTACTTAGAGTAGTCGCATATGTCTTACGATTTCCGGCAAATATCCGTTTGAAACATTCTCATACTCCCGTCAACACAGGAACTCTTACACAAGCGGAGCTCGTTCAAGCAGAAGCAGCGATCCATCGACAATCACAAAGAGATGCCTTCCCGGATGAGGTAGCGGTATTACGATCATCAACATCAAACGCTAAGAAAATTCAAAAAACCAGTGAACTGTACGGTTTAAATCCCACTATCGATATAAATGAAGTCTTGAGAATGCAAGGAAGAACTAGTAACTGCTCAGTTGCTGGATACGATGCTAAAAATCCAATAATTATACCCAGGCGACACCCCGTCACTGAATTAATAGTTGCATATTTCCACCAAGCCTTTCATCACCAAAACCACGAGACAGTATTAAATGAGATACTCCAAAAATACCGGATCAGTCGTCTACGTGTAGTATATAATACAGTGCGCAAGAACTGTCAAAAATGCAAAATAGACAGAGCTATCCCTGTGCCTCCAGCAATGGGTGATCTACCAGCAGCACGACTATCACCATATTCGAAGCCATTCACGTTTGTTGGAGTAGATTTCTTCGGCCCTCTGACGGTAACCATAGGAAGAAGAAGTGAAAAACGATGGGGACTACTAGTGACTTGCCTGACAATTCGAGCTATCCACTTAGAGGTTGCGCACTCGATGACCACGAGCTCGTGTATTTTAGCTTTACGGAATTTCATGGCCAGAAGAGGCGTTCCTAAAGAAATTTACAGCGACCACGGCACAAATTTTATAGGAGCTAGTCGTGAATTACGCGAAGCAATACGCACAATAGATACAGAAAAATTGATGGAGGAGTTCGTAAGCACTGAAACGGCGTGGAAATTCATACCACCTGCTAGTCCACATATGGGAGGAAGCTGGGAGAGGTTAGTACAGACAGTAAAGAGAAATCTCAATGCAATTAATCCACCAACGAGGTTGAATGATGAGGAACTTTTGAATATTTTCATTGAAATCGAGAACATCGTTAATTCGAGGCCGCTAACACACGTGGCTGTGGACGACGATAATAGCGCAGCGTTGACACCGAACCATTTTCTATTAGGTTCGACGTCAGGGTTAAAGCCAGCTAGCTTATCTGATGATAGCGGTAAGGCGCTACGACATGGTTGGAAGATTTCACAAATTATTACAAATCGTTTCTGGAAAAGGCGGGTTACGGACTATTTATCCACTATCACCCGTCGGACAAAATGGTTCTATAATATCAAGCCGATCGAAAAGGACGACATCGTCGTAATTGTGGATCCAAAGCATCCACGAAACTGCTGGCCAAAAGGACGAGTTATCGCTACCTCCCATAGCAAGGATGGTCAGGTGCGTTGGGCAACGGTTCAAACAGCATCTGGGATTTATGAACGACCAGCTGTCAAACTGGCGGTTTTAGACATATGGCGCGGAGATAGCACGCCTTAATGTTCACATGCGGCGTACTCGGGGGGGAGTGTGGACGATATGATCGCACCCGCCCTTTATAAAACTTATACTCAGCATGACAACTGCCAATTCGAAGATGTCATCCATCCATGCTACCCACGACAGTTAATTGATTGTATCACTTGCTATGAATTCTACAACACTGAAGCGCACATTTATTTCATCTTAAATTTAATCGTTACAGACTGTATTAATTTAATCTTAGACACTATAGTTAATGAGAACATACAATTTAACCACTAAGCGATACGTATTCATGTGAAGAACTGAAAGTATGTTAATTACTTGTTATTGAATTTCTTAATTAGTTAACCTAACTTGAACTGTATTGTGAGTTATATATATAGGCTTCACTATCTGAGCAGAACAACTGGGGCATTTGCAAGACCTCCAGAAGGCACTAAATGTAAGTCAAAAATATTATAATTCGTGAAAGGTACTTATTAAAATTATTCTAATCAGGAATTTTATAACTCATCGTCGTATGGAATAAAGAGTTATTAAAATCAGACTAGTCTTCTGTAAAAGGCAGAACCACATGGGTAGAAGTCGTTTTTGTAAATATTTCTTGATGTATATTTCGTTGTTCATTGAAGCAGTGGTGATCAAGGGTTTCGAAATTTTACCGCAGCTACAAATTGCTTGCCAGACCATAGCTTTCTTACCATATTTTTCGACTTCAATCGATGTCTCGGACTGGTTTTACACTTGCCCTTCTCGCACCGTATAATATTGTGGTCCCGGCAAGGATTTGTAATCGAGTTTTACGTAGGTTTCGTCGTCCATGATTATGCAGTTCAAATTTCCAGCAAGAATCGTATTATACAGCTTTCGAACCCTCGGCCTGATCGATGCTTCTTGTTTCGGACTACGTTTTGGTTGTCTCTGCTTCTTATAGGTTCGAAGATTCAAACGTTATTTAGCACGAAGAACATTTGACTTCGAAATGCTCACTTTTTTGGCCACATCCCGCACTGAAACCTCCTTCTTTTACTCGAACGCCTTCAGTATACGTTTATCCAACTGAGGGTTAGCGGGACCTTTTTTCGACAAGATTTTGGTTTATTCTCAAAGGTTTTTTTCTCACCGAACTTCCTGATTGCATTTCGCAAGGCTTTTTCACTTACTCCTTCCATTTTTGCTATTTTTATCAGTGACATTCCGCGTTCTGTGCACCATTCGTATACAATTTTTCGACGTTGTTCTGCTGAAAGTCCACGCATTTCGAAACAAACTAATGAAAATGATTAAACAACTGCACAAGTGGTTAGGGAAGAGTGTAAACAACAGGACGCAGCCATAAATATTGACAGATTCTGAACCATTGCAAAATAGCAGCGGTTTTTAGTTGCGTCCACACTTTCTGGGACAGTCTTTAATAAGAACCATTACTTATAATCTATTTTCGATTTTTTAGAAATCTGTAGTAATTTTTGTTTTATTTGATCTTCTAGTAAACCTTACCTCCCATAAGGAGGAATGTTAATAGAAAGGAACCTAAAATTTTAGTATTTATATTATGTTATACCAATTTGTTGCGCTCTAGTTGTTGAAAGCAAACAATTTTTCATTTTGTTCATTATTTGGGTTCTATCTTGTACATAAATATAAGATATTTGTTTAAGTTTACGTTTCGTCTTCGACTAATCAGTGCGTCAGCAGATTATGTTGAACCCCCGGATCAACATAATCCGCTGAGCATTAACTTTACGTCTGCTCAGCGGATTATGTTGATCCGGGGGTTTGCGTCAGTAGTTCAACATAATCTGCTGACGCACTGATGAGTCGAAGACGAAACGTAAACTTAAGTAAAAACGGTTATGTGCACCTAGCATAAATTTGGGGGTAAAGGCAAACTTTTCCCCCTTCAAATTACCACAATCTGTACGGCCAGTAAGCCGAAACTTGTTTCGTTCGAGACGTCAGTTTAGACGTTACACTTCTTGTGTACAAACAAAGTGTCTTGAAAACAGCATTAACTTTACGTCTGATCAGCGGATTATGTTGATCCGGGGGTTTGCGTCAGCAGTTCAACATAATCTGCTGACGCACTGATGAGTCGAAGACGAAACGTAAACTTAAGTAAAATTGGTTATGTGCACCGAGCATAAATTTGGGGGTAAAGGCAAACTTTTTCCCCTTCAAATTACCACAATCTGTACGGCCAGTAAGCCGAAACTTGTTTCGTTCGAGACGTCAGTTTAGACGTTACACTTCTTGTGTACAAACAAAGTGTCTTGAAAACAGCATTAACTTTATGTCTGCTCAGCGGATTATGTTGATCCGGGGGTTTGCGTCAGCAGTTCAGCATAATCTGCTGACGCACTGATGAGTCGAAGACGAAACGTAAACTTAAGTGAAAATGGTTATGTGCACCTAGCATAAATTTGGGGGTAAAGGCAAACTTTTTCCTTTTCAAATTACCATAAGATATTTGTCCCTGAGCCGCACATAATGATTTCTAAAAACTCGGAACTTCTACAGGAACAACTGAAATGGATCTTGGTAGCTCCATACGAATTTTCATGCTACCGATCAAACCATTTGCTTCATACCCTACAATCATTATTCCAGCTTCCGTTAGTTTTCGTTCTACTATGCCTCATCGAAGTAATATCTCCTCTATTTAAAATATGTTGATGGTTCCAAATGAAAGCAGCTTGAAGGAAAGCATTTGAGATGCAAGTGGTGTTGCAAGAATGGCATATACAATGGAACTTTTATCTAACATTTATAAATAGTTTTATATAACAATTGGTAGCACTAGAAAAGTTGATCAGTGGCTTCAATGCTCATTCAAATTTGGACAAAATTCAACTATTTAATCTCTTTCGATATCGTAACGTGTTCTCGCAGTAATTTTAGAACCGTCTCCTGATATGAAAACCATATTTGGGAGGTTACGCCTTTCGAAAAACTGAAACAATTCTTCGACTTGCAGTTTTTCTTCTAGTATTTTATCACACGGTTTTCTTATATTGACTTTTCTGACAGGTCACTTACAACCACAAATGCAAAAAAGATTGGTTTGTTTTCATCAGGAAACGCCTGCATCAAACAAGATTCAGATGATCAAGTTTTTCACTTACGTTCGAAAGCTTTGGTACGTCATTAATACTGGATTTAAGATAAGAAAATGTGCACTTCCGGAAAGCCTAGGAGAGGATTCGATGAAGAAATTTTCATTATCGTGAATACGACTTACTTTACTATGGGGCACCTTTTCAAAATTAACCCTGGACAAGAATGGGCAGAATTTAACTGCGAATATCTCTTGTTATGAACTGATACAAACAAACCTGAAATAGTTATAAGATCATGTACAAAATAAATGTATTTCATTTAATGTAATTTATAATAGCAACTTGCTTGATAAAAACAGTGTTTAGATTAACTAATGAATACCAACATTAAGTATTAAGTTTAAAGTACAATGTATTGTGGATGCCACGGCGAAGAAAAACTTATGTATATTGCCTATGAAATAAGCGTAAAAATTGTCTTGTTGTATTTAAAGTAGCAACATAATTTTTTCTCCATGTCATTGGAAATATGGCCAGCAATTTATGATAAAATTTTCAATAGTATGAGATAACCACAACTAACTCGAAATTAAAGGTTTCTAAACTGTTTGGTATGAACGAGCATTAAGTTGAAGTTCAGTGCCAAAATAAGGCGCGCAAAGTTCCAACCGCGTGAATTGAACGAATCATCGCACAAATCGTATCGTGTGAAACAAACACCTGTAAATACGAAATATTTTCGTTGGTTAAGTGCAGTGAGCTTACGACATGTTCACATTTGACTAATATGAGTGAGACACATTCGTGAATTTTGTTTAAGACGGTCAATTTAGTCATTCAATTCATAATTAAAATGCTCTTCTAATGCGAAATTGTACATTCTTTGCTACAGATCAATACTTTTGGCATTACAATACTTCACTGATTCCAATTATGTATCATTTTTTCAAAGAACTGAGCAATATTCAAACAATACAATTTTTATATGAAACTACAACTGGCTTGTAAGTGAATATCAGTATATAAGTGAATAACGATTCTCATGAATTTTTGAAGGATTTATAAATACTTTTTGTTCACGCTTGGCGAGTGTATTTCAAAATTTTATATATTATAATTTTAAAAATCGGATATTCATTTAAATCGCTATACAATTTGTATTTTTGAGACAAGTTTGACAAGTAAGTTATTGCAATTATTGTCATTTTAAGTCAAGCTTGGATTTAGAAATCTTAGATGGCTATGGGTTTGATTATAATTTATAGGAGTTTTGTAATTGATTTTTCAATCACTACCTGTTTTATGACAACTATAATAACTGTCTCTTTTGACAAGTAATATCATAGTTTTCAAAGCTTCTATAAAACCCTTTATCTAGACTAACAACTGGACTAAAAATAAAACATTTTGTACTAGAATAAGGAATAAATTCTTTTTCGAGTGTATCATACCAAGCTATTACAAGTAGTTCGATTCCGCTCTACTAATTTTCAAGTTTTTATATCGTTATCAAGCCGCGAACATCCTACTTTGCGTCGTGGGTAGTGATTTTAAGCAATTCCAATATTGTAGTGTATTTATATCGGCTTTACGCTACGATTTCGTAATATAAATCGGTAATCATTATTCATCGGCGTTCCTGTTTTCGCTTTTGTTCGACCTAGTATATCGAAGCCATTAGTACTCACGACACTCTCGCGCATTCACGCATCTGTCAATAGCCTATGTCGAATATAAACATGACAAGAAGTAAATGCGATGCTGAGCCTTGTTTCGGTTCGGCTGGGTCGAGAAATGGCAAAATAACTTGTGAATACTGTTCTGACAGTTTTAATCTTAAGTGGTCCAATGTGAACAATTCGCTCTTCAAGACCATTCGTGACTCTCCTGGAGTATGTTGGATTTGTCCTAAATGCCGTGTGTCCTCAAACAGAAACAGTTCGACACAAGACACGATGAATTTGGTTCTCCAGCATACTACTTCTATATTGAAATTAGTCAGCGCTTTAACAGATCAAATGCAGATTTTTTGCCGTATGTTTTCTCAACCTGGTGCCAATGCTTGCTGCATCAACCAATCTGGTCTTCGGGATAGATTGGATCCCTCTGTAAACAACGGTACAACTTTCCACGAACGCCTCGACAACTTACAGTTGGATTTGACAAATCTCTTTGAGTGTATATTTATTTATTTATTTATTTATTTATTTATTTATTTATTTATTTATTTATTTATTTATTTATTTATTTATTTATTTATTTATTTGGGAGCAGGGAAAAGCCCGATGGAGATGAAATTTAGCAATCTCTCTTTCCAGCAGGCATAAAACCTCCTCATCAGTATCAACAGATTACAATGATCCAACAGATACATTTGGACTTAACACTAACAATTAGAACTAACAATAAAAACTAACAATTAAAACTGACAATGAAAACTTAATCTCTAATCCTATAACTAGTTGATGACACCAAGCATTGGATGGCAGTAATAGTGCTCTTTTTTAAAAGGTGAGAGAGAAGAAAAAAGTGGGTAGGCGAATGGAGTACCAGGGTTGGTGGAGGAGGTGGTAAAGGAGCGTGGACTAACGACGATGTTAGAATCGGCATGTAGATCTAATTAGTGACTAAAAAGGTGGTGGAAGGAAAAGAAAACGACGATGTTAGAATCGGCATGTAAATCTAATTAGTGATCGAAGAAAGCATGGTGATAGACAAAGAAAAAGAGGAAGGGACGACCGGGTTAATTTCTGCGAGCAAATCTAGTTAGTTAGTCTAGTATATTCGATGACAACAACAAACGTCCTCGTACTAGCAGCACTAGCCGGCCATCCATTACACAGCCAGATAAAGTGGCCAAAGTCGATGTTCCGATACCTGCTTCCGACACCTTTGCACCGTCAACCGCTTGTTTGCATAACAGTTTGACACTACCTAACATCACTTCTATACAATAGAAAGCTGTCTTAACGCCAATGATGGTCACCAATAGTACTGAGATTCCTGCCACCTCAAGCGTTGTGAGTTCAGAAACTTGCCCTCCGTCATCGTCTTCCTCCACTGTCCCAACTAGCGCGATCAACTGTACTCCCGCCGCTTTCATCATGGAAGAATCAACATCACTTGCTGCATCGCACCTCACCAGTTCAATAACTACAGCAACGTCCAGCTCACTACAATCACACCAGTCTCAACATTCAGCATCTAATAACAGGCAAGCCACCATCTCAGTTTTATCAAACATCCCTTATACTGCCCCCCTTCGACAGTCTCCCAGCTTACACTATAGTTAATTCCATAGGCAGTTCTATCCCTCAAAGACAAACCAAAATTAACCATTCAGATGATAATACAAATGTAATTACACCTCTTCTAGTAGCTCCTCCCAGCCAACAAATGCCTGATACAGATAAATGGTTCTACTTAACATGGTTCATGCGAAATGAAACCGAAGAGAATATTATCAACTATGTGAGTTCTAGAATTAAGTGCAGCAGAAGTTTAGTGAAATGCAAAAAACTTGTACGAACAAACCTCACCAGACCGCTATCATTCGTCTCATTTAAAATAACAGTTCCCCCTTCCTTTGAAAAACAAATTAATTCTCCGGACTTCTGGCCATGCGGCATATCTATTACCCCTTTTTAGCCCTTAATTCGAGACAATCAATTCATCGAGTTGCGAATTCTCCCCATCCTCCACCCCTTCATCTACAAGGTATCCAAAACAACACTCGCTTGCAATCTCCTCGAATATTTGCATTACCACCAAGACTGTCTCGCCCTGTCTCTACACGATACCCTGTACGTTGCTCTCCGCTACCTGTCCTCATCCAGCAATGAACGAAATTCCAGACAACATTAGTTTGAGTTTCTACTATCAAAACGGCGGTGGAATCAATTGCTCTTTGGAAGATTATTTTTTCGCTTGTTCCGACGGTTCCTATGACATCTACGTGTTTACAGAGACTTGGTTAAACAGTAATACGCTCTCCAAGCAAATTTTCGGTAACTCTTTCTCTGTATACAGACAAGATCGTACTGAGCAGAACAGCCATAGAAAAACCGGTGGTGGTGTTTTGATCGCTTGTCGATCACACTTCAAATCCCATCAGTTATCTCTCTCGAATTGTGCCGGAGTTGAACAGCTTTGGGTTACCCTCAGACTTACATACTACACACTATATATCTGCGTTATTTATCTCCCGCCTGATCGCATCAATGATCTATCATTGTTCGAACAACATCTGAGCTCACTCTCGCAAGTCAAATGCCTCTTCACGGCAAAATGATCATTATGGGTGACTATAATTTCCCCGGCATTAAATGGTCTCGCTCCTCTTCTGATTATTTATTCCCCGATATAGCCCATTTGTCTAAAATCCCTTCCTCCCTTATGCTTTTGGACAGCTATAATACTGCTGGCTTAGTTCAGTTAAACCATAATCACAATAGTAACAATCGTTTGCTTGATCTCTGTTTCGTTAGTCAAGAACTCAGAAACAATTTCTCAGTTATGTTTGCCCCTTCGCCGCTTGTTAAAACCTGCCATCACCATCCCCCACTCCATATTTCCATTCATGGATGTCCGCCTGTTGTATTCAACGAAGTCTCTGAATCAATTTTTTACGACTACAGAAATGAAAATTTTGAAGCAATGAATAGGTATTTATTAGCTTTCGATTGGAACTCTTTATTATCGAACTGCGATTGTAACTCTGCTGTTTCTCTCTAGACTCAGATTATTTCCGATGCTATCGAGCAATTTGTACCTAAGAAATTACAACAAAAATCTAGTTATCCACCCAGGTCAAACCAAACTCTGAAACGTTTTATGCGAGCCAAACGAACTGATTTAAAAAAGTACAGTAAACATCCATCTGTACTACTAAGATCTTATTACCTGTTTCATAACAATCGTCACAAAAATTAAATTAAGCGCTCCACTATGCCTATCACCGTCGCCTCCAGAACAATCTTAGAACTCATCCTAAAAAGTTTTGGAACCACGTAAATGATCAAAGAAAAGAAACGGGTCTGCCTAATCATATGTCTCTTGGCAATCTACAAGCATCAACCACGTCCGATATTTGTGATCTCTTTTGAAAACAATTCAGCAGCGTCTTTTGCGAAGAATCATTAACTAATAATCACATTCTTGAAGCTGCGAATAATGTTCCACTACGCTCCCCTATTGGATCATATCCTGTTGTCACAATGGATACAATGAAAACTGCGTGCAATAAGCTGAAAAAATCAACAAGTGCTGGGCCTGAGTGCATTCCGTCTATAGTACTCAAAAAGTGTTCGGAAAGTTTATTAGCTCCATTGGTGATGCTATTTAATACATCCTTATGCTCTGGAATTTTTCCCGAGCCATGGAAGAAATCATTTATATTCCCCGTATTTAAAAAAGGCAACAAATGTGAAATATCGAATTACAGAGGAATTGCCGCTTTGTGTGCTGTATCTAAGCTCTTTGAATTAGTCGTTTTGGATTTCATCATACACAATTGCTCTAATTATATACCTTCAACTCAGCATGGTTTCATACCTAAACGATCTACATCTACTAATCTTGTGTGTTATACTTCCTATGTCATTCATTCGTTACAGGCGCGACAGCAGGTTGACGCTATATATATTGACTTCTCCGCTGCTTTTAATAAAATAAATCACCAAATATCTATTGCAAAACTAGGAAGACTTGGATTTAGCGGTCCTTTTTTGAACTGGCTGCAGTCTTATTTGATTAATCGTACTATGATAGTTAAAATCGGTTACTGCACAGCCGCACCCTTTCTTACTAACTCGGGGGTACCTCAAGGTAGTCACCTCGGACCCTTTTTATTTTTGCTGTATCTCAATGATTTGAACCTTGCGCTGCAATGTAAAAAACTATCATTCGCCGACGATTTTAAATTGTATCATCCTATTAAAGACATGGAAGATGCCAGATTCCTGCAGAAACAGTTAGACATCTTCTCCAGTTGGTGCAACCTCAATAGAATGGCCCTGAACGCTTCAAAATGTTCCGTGATTTCTTTCTCACGTAAACGCACAGTAGTTGTATTCGACTATACCATTTCCCAGACTATTCTCAAACGAGAATCGACTGTCAAGGGTTTAGGAGTTCTGTTGGATTCAAAACTTAATTTTAAGAATCACGTAGAATATACGATCTCTAAGGCTTCCAAGATGCTAGGCTTCATATTTCGAATTACGAAGAATTTTAATAACATATATTGTCTTAAAGCACTATATTGTGCACTGGTTCGCTCTATACTCGAATATGCTGCAGTCGTCTGGGCTCCCTATTATCAACTCGACATCCAACGCATAGAAGCTATACAGCATAAATTTATTCGGTTTGCACTTCGCAGTCTTCCTTTAAGGGATCCCAACAACCTTCCCAGCTATAGTGAGCGCTGTAAACTTATAGATCTAGACTTGTTATTCGTACGCCGAGACATCTGTAAAGCTATTTTCGTGGCGGATTTGTTACAATCTCAAGCTGATTGCCCCGAATTGTTACATAAACTTAACCTAGCTATTAATTTTCGCAACCTGCGATCTCATCCATTTCTCAGAATTCAATCTGCTCGCACTAATTACGGCTATAACGAACCGTTTTCTAATATGTGCCGTCTATTTAATCGATGTTCTCACTTGTTCGATTTTCATTTATCTCGCAACACCGTGAAAAAATTATTTCTGAATTACTTCTCTACTTCTTAAGTATTAAGGTTAGTAATAGGGATAGTTTTAATTATCAGTAATAAGTTTATGACATGATATCTGCTGGATTATTGTGATCTTTCCCACTCCGTCTCTCTACAATCTCTATTGGAAACTAACTAGATTCGCTCGTTGAAAGTAACTCGGTCGTCCCTTCTACTTTTTCTTTGTCATCCACCATCCGTTTTTCGATCACTAACCAGATCATCATGCCGATTCTAATCCCGTCGTTTTCTCTGTCTTCCACCATCTTTTTGGTCACTAATTAGATCTACATGCTGGTTCTAACACCGTCGTTAGCCCACTCTCGTTTACCACCCCACCCCCTCACCATCACTTACATAACATTTACCTATTCTCTTTTTTCTTCTCTCTCACCTTTCAAGCATGAGCGCTATTACCGCCCTGCAATGTTTAGTGTCATCAACTAGTTATAGATAGGGTTATAGATTTAGTTTTAATTGTTAGTGTTAAGCCCAAATGTATCTGTTGGATCATTGTAATCTGTTGATACAAATGATGAGGAGGTTTAATGCCTGCTAGAGAGAGAGATTGCCAAATTTCATCTCCATCGGGCTTTTCCCTGCTCCAAAATAAATAAATAAATAAAACCATGCAAACGCCCTTAATATTGCTTTCAAACATTTTCTTCAAAACATTATTATCAGTTAATTTTTTTCATCAATCTTGTTTTGGGTGTGTGTGTGTGTGTTCACAGTTTCACTCAGAGCAAATTTAAGGGTTCTAAATTATATTTATGAAACATTTGTTGTGGACTATTTGATTTTTTGATTCTTAGTTGCAGTTGCAGTTGAGTAATTTGCATTAAAGAAAATTTCATGGCCGCCATTATGAGGTTCTTTGCCGTAGCCATCCAATAAACTTCAAAATGCAAAAACGAGGAAATATAATGGGCTTTCATGATTCATTTTCAGAATGTATGCACAAGTTTCAAGGCCACGAAATAGTTTCATACAAAAATGACGATGAGTCACAAAAAAATAATTTCCATAAATCATGGAAACTTTCGCAAAAACCGCATTTATTTCAAGGCGATTAGTTATAATTCTTATTTGTATCCTTACATTCACGATAAAAATAAAAGCGCATGAAGTTTTTACGTTCGGAAAAAGTCTCAAACTCGTAAATGAAATCTAATATATCCTTACTGATCGTATTCAAAGTAGACATGACACACACATAGTCAAGAAAAATATTATCAAAACGACCGTTCATTCATAGCTGAATTCATTCCATCCGAATAAATTTAATGTTGATCGTAAAGCTGGTTCCAAAATTTTCTTGAATTTTGAGTTTTAAAGCAGGTTTATGCTGATTCTTTATTATAATTTATAAACCTTATGAAGAATGTCCACTTGGCAGCAGAGATGCCAGGTAAAAATTTCAAATGTCTGCAGACAGGGTCTGTTAATCTGAAAAAAATCTGCTGTCTTGCTGGCAGCAATTTCTCTATAAAGTATGACACGCAAAACCAGAGATGCCAGATATTTTCATAGAAAATCTGTATTGCTTTGAATAAAAAATCTGTATTAATCTGTATTAACTAGAGTGACTATAATCAGAGTGGCGACAGCTGTTCGTTTGGAATGACAGCTACCAGTTCCAAACGAGCAAACGACCTGTCAATTCAATGTAAAGCTAATGGAATGTTTTTTATTGTTGCCAGCATTACGGATGAGATGTCGTCACTCTGGTTATAGGCACTCTAGTATTAACTATAAAACCGAAATTTTCATAATAAATTGAAATTCTTACAACAAAATGATCCTAAAAGTTATTTCAATAGATTGTGGCTGTAGGATGGTAGACTCAATCAGTCATTGCCGCGCTTACAAGAATATTTAACGACGAAATTTCATTACAATTGAATTGTAATTCCATATAGTTTAAAATTGTTGGCTTCATAATTTGACTTGGAATTTCAACACCCAATATGCAACGTCAAGTCGGATTATACAACTCTCAGTTTGATAGTAAAGTTTCATGATGCCATTAATTCCTTGAATATAAGTTCAAATTGGTTTCAAATGATAATATAAATGGATTTAACAACAGATTTCCATATTAATTTGTTATTTGTCCGTTGATTGATAGACTTTTATCTCGTCACTGTAATCAAATACTAAAAGATAGCTCAGATAAAAAAGTTTTTTTTCTTAATTTTTGTGAGATCTGTATAAATCTGTATTAAATCGAGGAAATCTGTATAAAATCTGTACTCTGTATTAAATCTGTATGAGCATGTAAAAATCTGTATAGTACAGATAAATCTGTATAAATGGCATCTCTGCGCAAAACTGACTTGGCGAACAAAAAAAAAAAAAAGATCGCGAAAATTTCAATTATAGACCAAAGTCTGCGATAATTTCGAAAGTCTGCAAAAGTTTGCGAGAATTTTAAAAGTCTGCAAAAGTCTGCACAACAAAAAATGTCTGCAGCACTATACCCTAGAGTGCCTATAACCAGAGTGACGACATCTCATCCGTAATGTTGGCAACAATTCAAAACATTCCATTAGCTTTACATTGAATTGACAGGTCGTTTGCTCGTTTGGAACTGGCATTACTTATGAAATTCATAAAAAACGTAATAATTTCATAAGTTGTGACTTACGAACCAGCTCAATTTTGATTTTATTGAAGACATGCATTCAGTAAACACACATATGAGCTTTATAAGCATAACTTATGGAATTCATATCAATAACATAAGCATTCCTTAAAACACAATTTATGATTTTTATAACAGTCTTCCTTGTGAAAATGTCATTCCTTATAAGAACAGTCAAACCATAAAAATGGAAAACGAAGACACCGTTGTTTTGCTTCAAAACTTTGTGCAAAGCGCACCATCTAAAGCGTGCAAAACATTTTTTCATAATTGGAAATTACAATTGATAGAGTTGATCGCCAGTGGAGACGAAGAAATAAATTCGTTAGCTTCAAAATATCCCGTTCTTTCATTCGTTCGTTCGTTTCCCGGATTGAAAGAAAAGAAATGTATGTTTCTATTTGTTACTAAATTTCTGTTTGAGCTGTTAGTAGAATGTTGTCACTAATAGTACTGTTGTTGTACCGTTGAATTCCACTATGTTATATCACGTCATTACACTCTCACAAAGTCACTATTTTCACAGTCACTATTTTTCCGAAAGTGTATCAAACGTTATAATACAGATACGTATTTCGGAATGCTATTTGCATCCTTCTTCAGTGTATCGGTTTTATAAGTTTATTCTATTTGTTGTTTTATTTTTTTGATAGTAACACCGACGACACGACCAGACACTCCGAAGAAAAATCGGAATAAAAAGTGTTCGTGTGCGATTTACCACCAGTTACCATAAATATGGCGACCCCTTGAAAATGACAAAAACTAACTATTCGAGCAACACTGTTTAAGTTGCTATGAACTAGTTACCAAGGAGCACCAGAATAAATAAACAAACAGTTTGAAATAGTTGTGGAATAATTCCACATTTCATTATTAAGAATCTTTTACAAAAAATTACTGATGACGTGTCTGGATCGAAAGCTTCCGTTCGAAAAGCTGTTTCTACGCTAGAACAAGCAACAACACAGATCCGCAACGTCGTTTGTCAAAAGTTTGAAGATGCAATCAAAAAAGATAATTTGGCATCGGCAGAACGATTCTTCAAAATTTTTCCTTTAATTGGAATGCACGATCAGGGAACACATCAGGTGGTGGATCGGTTGATAAACTGAATGCGAGAGACGTTGATGCCCTCATTGGTGGAATAACAATAATTCATTCGAGGACTGAATCGTATATAAAATTTGTCAAACGCTGGCACTTCAAAGTTCAATCCAGCAAGGGTAATTACAAACTTGTGACGTTGAACAGGCACGTTCAAAATTTTTGACAACCTTGAACAATGCTGATATGTCCACCAAGTTTATAGAAACACTGTGGTCGCCTGGAGCGAGTTATCAAAATGTCTACATTCAATCGGCTTGGTGGACTAGTTTTAAACCAGGAAGTTCGAGCAAAACTGTAAACGAGGAATGTAACTCTGGGAACGTTATGAAAGTGATCAATGCTTAGTTATATAAATATATTCCCTCTGAAGATAACACAAGAGAAGTTTTTTATTGCCTTAAACAACCGAAATCAAATTTTTGGTAGTGAATAATTTGCGTTGCCGGTACGGTACGCCACTACGAATTACATATTCGTTATGAGACAAGTACTCCAGAAGTGTCGAGAATACAACGCGCCATTGATTTCAAAGCGGCATACGACACAATCGCTATGGCAGATTATGCACGAATTCGGATTTCCGTATAATTTGACGTGATTCTTCGAGGCAACGATGGATAGAGTAATGTGCTACGTCCAAGTATCTGGGACGCTCTCGAGTCGTCTCAAGTCTCAGAGAGGGCTACGGCAAGGTTTTGGATTCTTTCGTCTCTTGTTCAATATTGCTTCGAAGAGCGAGGATCAACACGATCTTCCGAAAGTACGTACAGCTCTTTGACTTCCCTGACGATGTTGATATTGTGAAGATTATGGAAAGAAACATCGAACTGATAGCCGAAGCTAGAGGTATCTGACTGGCTATAAAAAAAAAACAAATTAAAAAAAATGAGCAAAAATGACTCAAAACTCTTTGAAAGAATGCATTTAATACCTGCCAGCGCGCCAACTGGTTTCGTTTCAAGTGAGAATCTCTTGTTTTTGTTTACATTCCATATGTAGTTACCAAGGCTACTGATAACTGTTTTTCAAAATCAATAACTTATCAACTTGTGTTGCCAGTTCCAACATTTTTTCAAGCAAATCCGTTTTGACATTACCAGTTACTGAGGGGTAGTTAAATTTGCGATACAGTTTTGATAGTCGAGTGGCAGGTCGTGTCGTCGGTAACACCTTGTTTATGCATGACACAGCAATTAGAAAATATTGCGTTTGTGGAGGAAGATAACATCCAGAAATCGGAAGCTTTTGTTAATCCGGACTCGTTTTCAAATGAGATAAATATATTCGTTGGAGCTGGATAGATTTCTAAAAATTCGCAATATGTAAAAATTCATCATTTGCTATCCAAGAAATAGGTAATCATTATCTATTCATACCAAATGAAAATTTTTTGTAGTAGGTAGGTGCTTTTTATTGATAAATAATGTAAACATATATATATATATATATATATATATATATATATATATATATATATATATATATATATATATATATATATATATATATATATATATATATATATATATATATATATATATATATATATATATATATATATATATATATATATATATATATATATATATATATATATATTAAGCATCGATAATGTTTTCTAAAAACTTGTTCTGTACGTTCAAGTTGCCGAAAAGTACCACAGGTACTTTAAAGCTCTAATAAAGTGGATATTTTTAGATACGAAGGAACTTCTGGTGCCTTGGAGAGACGACATTTTACATTTTAAGTTGATATTGAACTTACCAATTTGAACGAACGCTCGCTAGCAACTCTTCACACGATTCAATCAGTGCCATCAAAGAGAGACGAATATCATCACAGAATGGACACCGGTGTGAAAACGATTTTCTCTCGACGACCCGTCTGAGCATCACGGGTTAACACGTTGGGGTAGGGATTCGCTCTGAAGCAATTCTCGTTTTGCGATCCGATTCTATACGGGAAGTGGATAATTGTGATAGAATAATTTTACTATTGTCGCGTATTCTAACTATGTACATATTACTTCGGCATAAGTTATGTCTATGAAAATATCTGTGAATGTTCAACATAAAGGTTTTGAAATATTGTAACCTAGTATGAGAATCATCAAGTTGATTCATCGGTTCGATTTCTGGGATAATTGTCAAATTGCGATTATCCCTTGGCCAATTACACACAGCGCCGATTATTGCAAAACTGCATCTATTTTGGTAAAGGCCGTGAAATACTCGAAGTATGAGAAGGAGCGAAAAAATGTAGAAAAAATCTTTCACAGTTTATGCATTGAGAGGCATCGAGTTCTTGTAGCATCACCTACCAGATCGACGATGTTGTATACAATTTAGAGAAATAGTATCAATCCATCTTGAATATTGACTATCTAATTGTCATTTATTATGTGCGCTTCGTGTAATCTAAAATTCAATAATCATTCGAAAGAAAAATGCAAGGATAATCTCCTTGTTTGACTTTAGCGTTTCTAGAGCACAAACTTTTTGTTGATTCACAACGAGTATTCATCTGACTCCATTACACACATTCTGGAATTCCGCCATTCATTTAGTAAGCGACAATGTTGATACCCAATTAGGCACGTGGCTCGGTTTGATGAACCACATGACTCAAGTATGCACTTCACACAAATCAACTTGTTGCGCGCCAAAAGATTCTTTCAATGATCCAGTATTCCGTTCTTCGACGGCCAAACACTCATGCAACTCGTTGCGCCAAACACCTACCGATGATCTAGCAATCATTTGCGACTTTTCCAGTGGAAAATTCCATTGTCCATACAAAACAACTTAATGGATTTTTCCCGCCAGCTATTTTTTTTTGAACTAGCGGTTATTTCGACATTGATAACCGTAATGCCACTTCTGATTCTGATTTTTTTTTCGCCTTGAACAGTCATCGGGCGCGGTTCGCTTTTTCGAGCGTTCCGCAAGTAATTTATATTTATTTAATTTTGACGCGTTGTCTACGTCGCGCGCGGGCTTTTTTTATAGCCTTTCGGACAAATTTGATCTAGAATAATGAAGTGCGGTGTAAAATCGTGTGTTAATATTGACGATCGCTTCCTTTGGAAATGCGAGTTCTGTGAAAAATCGTACCATTCAGCCTGCATCGGCGTGCAGCAGCATCAAGAAAATTTCAAGACATGAAAACCCATTACATGGAAATATTCGACAGTGTCGAGCGCTTGCTCATCGACGTGAAGCAGTCATTGTCCAGTATCAGCAGAAACGACCACAACATTTGCGGTAAAGTAGGTCAGCGCATGCAGTCATTCGAGGGCTCGTTACACAGTGCCATAAAAAACGTTAGCGATTTTAGTAAAGTAAACGACCAGCACATCAAGGAAATGAGCGACGGCTTCTTCGCCTCGAAGAAAAATTCTTACGACCTACCAAATCTGAAGTCCCTGCAATAATACCTAACACTATTCTGGAAGAATTGAGAGATGAAGTCAAAGCAATAACGACTTCAATCTCCAGTATCGGAACCAAAGACCAAAATACCAAATGTGACTGAAATTTTGGTTTATTGCCAAAATTTCAACCTCATGAAAAGCCCGGCTAAAATGAAAGAAGCGAGGCAGCTCATTCAGACATAAATATTGCTTTTTTAATTTGAATTTGGCCTTTAAAAATGACATTAAATGTGAAATAAACACTCAAAATTTAATAACCTCCTCTTTCGACGTAATCCTTGGAACTGAAAGCAGCTGGGATGAAAGTGTTAGAAGCGAGGAAGTTTTTGGAAATAATTTTAACGTATTCCGGCACGACCGAAATTTATCTCTCTGTCAGAAAAAATCTGGAGGTGGAGTCCTCATAGCCATAAACTCTTGCTTTACTTCTGAAGAAATTATTACTCCTAATTATAAATAATTTGAGCATGTATGGGCCAAAGTCTCAATATTGGGAGAAGAACATATTTACTGCTCTGTCTACTTCCCACCATAAAATGCGAAAAAATTCTCTTTTGAAAAACTTTGCCTATGAAAAGAAGAAGAAAAAATCATAACAGCAAATTACCTGTATGGTACAATTCACAACTAAAACATTTGAAAAATAGGAAACAAAAAGCACACAAAACTTACAAACAAGAAAAAAGTGACGCTCATCTTCAAAATTACTTAAATCTATGCAATCAACTCAAATTAGCCATTAACACAGCACACGAAGAATAAAACCGCAAAATTGAAAACGAAATAAAGACTTGCCCTAAGAACTTTTTTAACTACACAAAAACTGAACTAAAAAGCAACAATTTTCCATCTCAAATGCACCTCGACGAACATGTAGGGAAAAATAGTACAGAAATCTGCAATCACTTTGCAATTTTTTTCCAAGAAGTAAATACATCTTATTCAGAAACTGACCGTGACCGTGAATACTTCTCTTTCATACCTGCATTTTCCAACTCCATCTCAGTAAACTATCTATCAGAACATGACATTTCGACAGCACTGAAAAACTTAGACGCCTCAAAAGGGCCTGGACCTGACATTATACCACCAATATTTTTTTAAAAAACTTGCTGAAGGACACTACCACTACAACTACTTTTTAATTTATCACTTAATAAATGTACTTTTCCTAAAGCATGGAAATTTTCCTTTCTTGTACCAATATTTAAATCTGGTGCAAAATCTAACATTCGGAACTACCGTGGAATAACCATTATCTCATGCATTCCAAAATTATTTGAAAAAATTGTAAATGAAAAAATTCATCAACTTAAAAATGTAATAACAAACAAACAACATGGCTTTTTTAAAGGCCGCTCAACAACAACAAATCTCTTAGAATGATGACATTCACTCTGAATGCAATGGACGCCGGAAACTACGTAGAAACTCTTTACACTGACTTTAGCAAAGCCTTCGACCGTATTGACATACCATTACTTCTACACAAATATGGCATAAAACATACTCTTCTGGAATGGCTCAAATCATACTTAACGAATCGTGTACAGGTAATCCGCTTCCAAAACATTCTCTATGAACTAATTAATGTAATTTCTGGCGTACCTCAGGGTTCTCACTTAGGGCCTCTCCTTTTCATTTTACATATAAACGACATTTCCTTCATACTCAAAAATCTGAAAGTGCTTATAAATGCAGACGACATGGAAATTAAAAATATCAACGACGCTGTAATATTCCAGAACGATTTGACAGAAACTTATTTTTATCCTTCCGCGGAACGAAAATGGTTGTGTATACGCTTGAGGAACGCGTGGAAATAGTGCAGTTTTGCTTTGAAAATCATGGTAATGTTGCGGAATGTGTGCCAAAAAAATCATCTTCTCGGATGTGCCTCATTCATCTCGGCGGGTATGTTAATAAGTAAAATTGTCGCATCTGGAGGACGGAAAATCCGCACGTTATCATGGTGAAGCCTATGCCTCCTCAGAGAGTGACGGTTCTGTGCGGATTTTGGTATGCTCATCGGCTGCTCGGTCATCCATGGAAGTTGTCCATCAATGTCAACATCCCTTTCTGAGCAGTCTAGATAGCCGTGTAGTGTCGGTAGCGGTTTCCCAACTGGCTAAGAATAACGCTACGGTCCACCTGTACCGGTGGTATAAGTCCACCAAACAGGTAAGCCGTGTGGCATCCGCCGGAATTATTTTCTACCAAGAATTGATCCACTGGTTTCCTATTCCATGTCGTAAAAGGCCACAAAAATAAGAACTCCTAAGTCAAGGTGTATTTCCGTGCCGATGACTGAATGGCTGCAGGAGGTTAAACAATTCAGTCGTGAACGGAATATCTTGGAACCTAGTCGCTGATGGTTTGTTAAGGAAACTCAATAACCTTGGATTTTCGACTTATGGTTTTGCCGACGATTATCATATATTGATGACCGGTATAAGCATTATCACTCTCTTTGATTTAATGCAGCAAGCCCTGCGATCTGTTCAACAATGGTGTTATCAGGTTAGATTATCTATAAATCCGGGCAAAACATCAATGGTGCTTTTCACTTATCGTAAGATAATCACAGGAGCTCGTCCGTTACAGTTCTTCGATTCAGAGGTCACTGTGGTTAATCAAGTTAAATACGTCGGGGTTATTCTTGATTCAAAACTGAATTGATCTGCTCACATTGACTTCAGGATTAAAAGAGCTTGTATGGCTTTCGGCCAATGCGAACGAGCTTTTGGAAAGTCATGGAGACTCAAACCCAGATATATTCATTGGATCTACACAACTATCGTTAGACCAATTTTAGCATACGGATGTCTTGTACGGTGGCAGAAAGGAGAAGTTGCGACAGTTTAGTCAAAGCTAAATCATCTGCAAAGAATGGTCCTAATAGCGATGACAGGAGCATTCACGACAACTCCTACTGCTGCTCTAGAGGTGCTAATGTGCATTAAACCATTACATGTGTTCCTAAAACAAGAAGCATTATCTTGTGCATACCGTCTCTCCTAGTGACCTAACTTTCACATGAAGTTTTTCTTTCAAAACATTCAATGTGAGCTATCCTCTTCGTGAGGAATGGTTGTCTGGTTGTCTCGAACGACAACTTGATGAACACATAGTTTGTTATACGGACGGCTCTCTGTTGAATGGTCGTGCTGGTGTCTACTGTCGTGAAATGAGGCTAGAGCAGTCTCATTCACTTGGTAAATACTGTACTGTGTTCGAAGCAGAAATCTACGCGGTTCTGTATGGAATACAATCGGCAATGATGAGTTGGCTAGAGCTGGTGCAACAAATGATTTCGTTGGTCCGGAACCAGCTTTACCACTTTCAACTAGTTGGATAAAGCACAAGATTCGTTCTTGGGCTGCATCCAAACATGCCAACAAAAGGATATTCTCTCGTCTCTCACCCAATGTGATAAGGAGCTATAGTCAGAAGGATTTATTGTTCTTCTTGTTGTGAATAAATCCTTTCTGTATTCACCTTAAATAGGGTTTAGCAGCATGTTTGGCATCCTTTATGCGGTACCGAATTTACTTCTGCTCGTACATACTGCGAATCGTTCTGCATTCTTCCGGGAGTGCAAATTTTATTAACTGTGCATCGTTCATCAGAAAGAACGCACATAGTAAGAAACCTAAATAGGTTTTACAGCAGACTGTTCGGGACCGCGTAGAGGTTCAGAATTTACTTCTGCTTCCACTAAATGTGATCCCCAGCAGATTGTTCAGCATCCCTTAGGGGAGCAGAATTTACTTCTGCTTTTTTGTGTTTTTGTGTCGTCAATTTTCCCCAACCTAGTCCAAACCTTACCATTTCCCTTCAATCCTTCCCTCTTGCATATCGGGAAAATGATGCTAAAAACAAATTGATGGCAAGGTACAAATCTCCAAATATAAAGGGGAACGTGCCATTTGAGCCAATTTGTTCTGATACCTGATTCTGTGCGGATTTTGGTATGGCGGCATCATTGGGCCATTTTTCTTCGAAAATGAGGCAGGAGCTGCCGCCTCGTTCAATGGCGAGCGCTACCGCGCCATGATTAGCGATTGGTTCTTCTCGTTACTTGAAGAGGAAGATTTGGACACCATTTGGTTCCAACAAGACAGCGCTCCGTGCCACACAGCCAACGCTACAATACTTCTTCTGCGCACAGTCTTCGAAGATCGAATTATCAGTCGAAATTTGGATGTCGTTTGGCCGCCTCGAAGCTGTGGTTTGACGCCGTTAGACTATTATCTTTGGAGGGCTGTCGAAGACAAGTGTTATGTGGGCAAGCCAGAAACAATTCGAGCCCTGAAGGACATTTGTGCAGCCATATCTGAAATAAAGTTGCATACAATCGAAAATGTACTAAAAACTGGACCGACCGTATTGCGTACTGCAAGGCCAGCCGAGGCAGCCATTTGAATGAAATTATATTCCACAATTAACCGGAAGGATTGTACTTTAATATGAAAAAATAAATTTTGAAATCGGATGAACCGTTTGTGTTTTTTTGCATGTTTAAAAAAAAGTTACATGGCGGACCCTGTATTTATAAATTCACCATGGAAATTAGTAGCAATCGTACTGAAAACCATAAGATAGTAGCGTTGAATTTCATAAGTAGGAGTTATGCAATATGTAAATAACTTATTACATTCATACCTAAATTTCTACATTAATCATAAGTCTACCTAGCCTCAAAAAATGTTGGAACGGTAACTTTGAGCTATCATTGCTAAGTTGTTACTTGACCAATTTCGATAAATTTTTCACCCTCGAATTTGGTGAAGTTTGTAGATTATTTTAAGTATATCATTATTGACAATCTTTTAGGAAAAACTAATGAAAATCTGATTTTTCCCGTTCCAAGTTTTTTTTGAAGCTCAAAATGTACCCTATCTGGATTCATGCGGCACCTGCATCGCGAATCGGATATTGAGAACTTCAACTTTACCAAGTCAAAGCTTTGTTTTTAGTTAACCGATCTTCAAAATTTGTTCACCATTGGAAAGGTACACTGAGCTAAATTCTCATTTTACATTATATGATATTCTAATGAATTTTCACTATTAACATTTCCATTGATAGCTACAAAGTGTATTCAACATCATGTCAAATATATAAGATAATCTTATGAAACATAAAACTCTTCGTGACGTTATTTATACAAGATTTTCATATAACGAATGAAATTTCCAGTCTGAGTCAAATTTATTGGCGCGCCCCTATAACCATTACTAGATATCCACACAACATACAAGGAAACAATTTATGAAGCGCATATTATATTAGTTTCGAATTAATATACATAGGTTTATCTATACCATATGACTAGTTTCATAAAATTAATATATAACTTTTGATGGAGGTCATCCCAGTTCTATATAGCAGTTATATATAGATAAAATTTTTGCTATTTGTGGGAATGATACATATAAGATTCAAATTAATTAAAATACTGGGATAATGGTGCTTAAGGGAATCAAAACCAATAAATATTTAAAGAGTTTTATAATGAAAATTTATTTTAATATTTCAACTACACTTACTTCTTTGGAACTGGCTGACTTCATCGGATATTTACTGTTACCAGACCAATCAGATGCGCAACGAATCGGAAACTACTTCTTTTATTGAGGAATTGAGCTATACTAGTCGTTATGATATTCGCAATGGAGAAGTAGGATCACGAAACTATAAATAAATAATTTAAATCGTCTTATTAGACAGAAAGAATGATGAGACGTATCGGGTAATTATTTCATAATCCGTTAAGGCATATCCTTGTACGAAATTGAATGAGCTGTCGTGTCAGTGATTTAGAATAACGGAACTTCCTGAAAAACTGTCTGGAGCAGTTGATGAATATCGAGGACACAACTACAACTTCTTCAGCTTCAACGTGTATATGGTATTTTTATCAATATCATAAAGATTATGACGATATAAAATCTATTGAACATCATTTAGATTTTATGTAGAGCTCCATTAAAGGTCATAAGTTGTCATATGTCTTTTGTGAAATACCATCTGTGTACGATTCATCAGACACATCTAATGAATATAAATTATGTAACGAGTTAGGTTTCATCGGATTTTCATATACATTATATGGGATATTCTCATAACTTTCATTATGGTAACGTCTATTTAGATTTAACATACACTTTAAATAAAGATTATAAGTTTCCATATAACTTCTATAAATTATATTCTGCATATGATTCATATGACAAATCTGATGATTATAAATAAGATTTTCATTTCAGTGTACTACTTCCAGGAATAAAATGCGCTGAAAAAAACGAAAAATAGGGTTGTGGTAAATATCTCGAAATTCAAAGCGATGACCTATATATTTTTACACATCATTCGATTGCTAGTGATACCAGCTACAATTTTCGCTCAACTACCATTCCTGCACAATCAAAAGAAAACATTAGAAAATCGATAAATTTATACATATGTATGAATTTTTAATTTTTTTTTCACATGTTTGTATATAACTCAAAAATTAAAGCGATGACATGTACATTTTTTTGATTCAGAATATTGCAATCATTACCAGAAACAATTTATTGATGACCAAAATTATATATTCGTTCAAAGAGTCTCAAGAAATTTGGTACAAATACAGAGAATTTCTATTATTGGGAAAATTTTGCCAACAAAATCAAACTAAAACTCTAAAAATAGTTATATTTTTGTATTGGACAAAAGATCTAAACAATTTTCATGCATTCTGAATTTGATTTAGGTTTACCGTAAAATCTCAAAAAATAGGTAAAAGATCGGAAATTTTAAAATTTCCGAGTTAAATTGCATTGCACAGTTGTCCGGATCCACAATTTAGGGGGACAAAACCATTTGTGGCTTAACCTTATACTGTAGAGTACCCCTTCCCAAACTATTTTGGGTCATGAACCCCTTTACTAAAATTAACTTAGGCCTCAGATCCCCCAACAACAAATTCCTTTGAAAATTCAGTTTCTTGCTCTTTTAATATTGATATAAAATAATTACCAATTTCTACGGATGTTCAAATAAACACAACTTTTTTTAGCGTAAATATTTCAAATAACAACTTATATCAAACAATAGGGGGTCGATTTCTAGACCTCGTCGACCCCTATAGTCAGTTTTCGTTTACGTCGACCCCCGCAAAAAGGATATCAACCCCAAGGGGTCTATATCGACCACTTTTAGAGCTTGATGTCTTCAAAACAAATGATCAGTGAAGATAAGCCATATGTCGATCACTCAAATAAAAATTCACGTTCGATTCACTTGAAAAATCACGTAGAATGGTTTCAAATGTCAAATTGAATATTTTACGTGACGAAAATGAATGTTATACGAACATCCCCTAAAATGAATAGAGTCATCACATAAGGTTTACGTGAATTTACCAAACGTCAAACAATCTACGTGAATTTCCAGTGTGAAAAACTCGATTTTGAAAATGGCGAGCAGTGGCCCTCGAAGTGTGAGTTGTGTAAATATTTGCGAGAAATGTTATTTAATTACAATTTTTTACTCCATCGACCGGACCATTCCAGTATGAAAGTTTCCATGTGTTCAACTGGATCGAGTGCCTGCGTGAGTCCGGAAGTTTACCCGCTCCTGCCGAATGCTTCAAACAGGCCGTTGGTATGAAGCTAGAGACACTGGAACCATGTAATGCGACTTCAACCTGCATCGGTAGTGTTGTGGGAGTTCTTGGATCTCGACTTCGGCTTCGGTTGGATCGCAGTGACAACATAAACGATTTCTGGAGGCTTGTCGATTTGAGATACCACGACGTTATTAATTGCTTTTTAAACCATTGGAATTATATGATAATTTACTGAAATAAATGTTTTATATTTCATGGCATTTTTCATTTCATAGATTTCTATCAAAATCTGGAATCTCCCTTTTGACTTCAACCAATATATAAAATAGTAATTTTCTGGTATCTAAAATTGATATGAACTGATAGATAAATGTGATATGAATAGTACATTACATTTTATCTATGAAACACGTAACTTTTACTGGATTATGCATTAAACAGCTTTTAAATGCCAGTCCATTAAAACTTACGTGAAAAGTAGGGTGGAAAATATTCACATAACTTTTCACGTAACTATAATATGATTATTATTTTGAGTGATGTACATGGTATTAGGGTGGCTCTTATTATTAAGGTGATCCAAAATTTATTTTCCGGATGTGTTGAGAAAGAGGACTGCATTCTTCGGCAAAATTTTAGATAAACTTATATCGAGCAGCTTTGCTAAGGACACCATAGTAGTATCTGCAACGTTTTTAGTGTTACAGCTATTTTTAAAGAGCAGCTTATGGTGCGCATCGGGCAAGATGGATAGATCAAATTGAGGACGACCTGCGGACCCTTTGCAGCTACGGAGGCTGGCGGCGAACAGCCATGAATCGAGTTGAATGGAGACGCCTCCTGTATACAGCAGAGACCCGCGTGGTGTACGACTGAAAGAATAAGAGTAAGTAAGTATGTTGAAGTTACGTAAACCGTGCCGTAACGAAACCGGTATTTTCCCCAACTCTGTTGATAAGGAGTGTTGAAGAGCATTTCCTTAAGATACAAAATTGACAATGTTCCATGATTTTGGAAAAGTCTCATTGACACGCGTTATCCTTAGTTATGAATTCCTGTAAGTTTGCTGTTGTTACTAATTTTCACACCCCTCAGCGCGGGATCAACGATTTCAGACGTAGATCATTTCATGTTTTATCTTGATTATATGTGGATTTACTCCAAAAAGATCAAAGATGATTGAATCATCCAATGATTGAACTTACATGAATCGAGAATCATTTCAGCACAAAATCACTATCGATTTTGTGTGACGGAATATCAGCACAGACTAACAGACAGGACACTCAAATAAGATTCTTCAATCATTTTAACGGTCATTTCGAATATTCCTTTATTTGGGACAGTACTCACATGTGTCATGATGGCGCCACGTTACCCTATCAAAAACATCTTGTCTGTCATCTAGACTGTGTTTATTTTTTCATTTACCAACAGAGTTGCCATTCATACAGAATTACCTGTAATGTATTGATTTGTATACGTCGATGCGAATTTCATGCGGGATACAGATTTAATACATATTGCCAAAACTATATACATAATTTGTCCTACTTCTCATCCTCCAACGCGATACAAAATCGAACCCGTTTTGTTATAATATTTACTATCAACACAATAAAAAATAGTCTAGATGAACAACGTTGAGTCAAATAAATGGTTACCTTCCAACATCGCGAAAAAGTTAAATATATTATCAACGTAATCCAATAATTTATTGTGACGATTCATTTCCAAATATTTTGGTGAAATCAGGCATCCCTGCAAGCAGCTGGTCGGTGTTAACAAACGAAGGGAAACTAACTAGTAAAAACACTTTTACATAACACAAGGGGTGTACCGATAGTAAATAGTTCGTGCAGTACAATATAGGTGGAACTAGTGCATCACGAAAAATTATTTTTATAAGAATTTACTCATACTGTCATGTCTGTTAGTCTGTGATATCAGTACCGATTTTGATTGATGTGATTTAAAGATCACTGGTCAACTGATCTTGAAAAGATCAGATCAGAAGTGATATTTATTGGCAAAGATCACAAGCGATCTTCTTTGGCAGTGATCTCGATTTGATGAGGTTTTGATCTTCTCAGCCCTGTATGCTACACTAAGGGAATATTACTCCTTAGCTAAAGAAATAATATATCTGTGTACCCCTAGGAGGATTGAAACAGATGATTTAAATGTTTCATCAATTTCAATCAAATACTTATATAGTTAATATTATTAAAATAATTTCGATGACTTAGTCGTTTTAGGGATATTTTTAATCTAATGACAGCATGTAATAAATCGATTTTTCCCTCATATTTGTATGGTTTGTCATACATATTGAGTATGTATTGAGATGAATTTTATTTATTTAGAATTCGTGACATGTGACATAGGGGAGATGTGGGTCTTTGTTGCAGTGACAATTTGTGACAAAGGGAGGGAGGGGAGTCAAAAATTGCCAAAAAATGCGTGACTTCATTTATGGACAACCCCTTAGGTATCTTTGAACATCTTTTAAAGTTTGTTAAAACCAATTTTTTAATGACTGGCGCATTCAGGTAGCGTTTTCTGATCCAAAGTTATAAGCAAAATTAGTTCAAAAACAGGTTATTTTTAAACTGATATATCTAACATTGAAGCAAACGAAAAAAAATCCGTTTCTTGTATTTGACAGAAAATATTTTCAAGCATGTTTATAAAAAAAGGCGGATATTATTTCAAATTTTTTTAAATTATGTTCTAACATTGGGTTTTTTCATTGAAAAATACTCATATCATGTAAGTTCTGATAACATAGGTGTAGGGTTTCATTCAGTGAATAGTATTCAAACGAAGAGGTTGTTTTTCGAGACGAAGACAATTGTAAGCTGCAAATAGATTGGTTGGTTGGTTCTAATCGCAAAGGCTGCTGCGAAGCCAATATTCGGGGCGATTCCAGTTTCATAAGTACCTGAAATAGTGAAACTCACTTCACTGAGAAAGAAGGCCTAACCGATTTGAGAACTGTTTCATTTTGTAGGTTACACTAGTTCATGCACTAGCTTTCATGTTTTTCAAAAATCAAACAAAACTACGCGCCAAAATAGCAGGGCTGCGCACCCATACAATTGACATGACATGTTGAATGAGACGCTGTGCGATGGCGTTGCTGAACTGAAGATTGAGATCGCTCCAAGCTGACAGGGTCTGATATAATTTAACGTTCTATTTCTTATTGTACAAAGCCATTGAAATAATTCAAAATTTTTGTGATGTCACACAATTTATTTTAATAATAAAAAACAAATTCTACGTCTCTTTGAAACAGATGAAATCAACACGGATCCCAATGTATATAAATATATATATATATATATATATATATATATATATATATATATATATATATATATATATATATATATATATATATATATATATATATATATATATATATATATATATATATATATATATATATATATATATATATATATATATATATATTTATATATATATATATATATATATATATATATATATATATATATATATATATATATATATATATATATATATATATTTATATATATATATATATATATATATATATATATATATATATATATATATATATATATATATATATATATATATATATATATATATATATATATATAATAAAAATTGTTTAGATCTTTTGTCCAAAACAAAAACATAATTATTTTTTTCAGAGTTTAGGTATATTAACCAAAATTTTTAAGATTTTCAGTGATATTATATAAGTTTCATTTTTTTTGTAAATTTTGTTCATAATTTCAAACTAAAATAATAAAAAAATATATGTCATAAAATTTCAAAGATTTCATTAGTTTTATTTTACGATCTGTGAAGATATATCCTCACTGGAGGCATAAATCAACTAAACATATATTTCTCACTGTACGGTGACACTAACAGCACCTCTAGTGAGAAACGGGTGTACTTTTTTCCATTAGCTACACGGAAAATAAAAACTACCTATTATTTGACTTCTTTTTACTTAATTTTGAGTACTTCCTTTCATTCGCTCCTTCAATTGTTGTCAAAATACAAAGAGCAAAACCACCCAACAGCGAGAGTTTCGTTCAATAAGCTAAAATTAAGTAAACCGTATTAACTTGAAATTGAGTCAATATGACTCAACTATAGAGGAAATATAACTCATCTTTGAGTATTTTTTTGCACGTGTCTTACGAAAACTACCTAGAGCCACTTTACCTAAAATTAGGTTATTGAACGAGACCCCCAAATTGGGTGGAATGTACTTAAAATTAGGTTGATTTGCGGTTCCGTGTACTGTGGTTGTGTTAAATGCGCAGGCAACTTTATGCATGCATTTTAGGAGCATTTACGCACCCATTCTCCACCAGACGGTGCTTTTGCTGTCACGGGTTGGTCAACTACATTACTGTTACACTGGGAAATCTATGTTTATTTGATTTATGCTGGAGGTTAGAAGAACTGACTATAAATATTTTGATAATGCAGAAATTCCAAGAAAGATTACCTGGAGCAACCGTTGAATATCGAGGACACACAGATAGGTATAGGTAGCATGATTCGTGACCATTCTTACACTCAAATAAAAATTCACGTTCGATTCACTTGAAAAATCACGTAGAATGGTTTCAAATGTCAAAGTTAATATTTTACGTGACGAAAATGAATGTTATACGAACATCCCCTAAGATGAATAGAGTCATCACATAAGGTTTACGTGAATTGACCAAACGTCAAACAATCTACGTGAATTTCCATTGTGAAAAACTCGATTTTGAAAATGGCGAGCAGTGGCCCTCGAAGTGTAAGTAGTGTAAATAGAGAAATGTTAATTAGTTACAGTTTTTGACTACATCGTCCGGCCCATTCCAGTATAAAAGTTTCCATGTGTTCAACTGGACCGAGTGCTTGAGTGAGTCCGGAAATTTACCCGCACCTGCCGAAACAGGCCATTGGTCCACCGAAAAACGAGTTCGAAATCGGTATGAAGCTAGAGATAGTGGAGCCATGTAATGCGACTTTAACCTGCATCGGTTGTGTTGTGGGAGTTCTCGACTCTCGACTGCGGCTATGGTTGGATGGCAGTGACAACAAAAACGATTTTTGGAGGCTTGTCGATTTGAAATACCACGACGTTGTTAGGTTCTTTTTAAGCTATTGAAATTATATGCTTATTTCTGAAATAAATGTTTTATTTTTCATGGTAATTTTCATTTCATAGATTTATATAAACATCTGAAATTTCCCTTTTGACTTCAACCAATATATAAAATAGTAATTCTCTGGTATCTAAATTTGATATGAACTGATAGGTAAATGGGATATGAACAATACATTACATTCTACCTATGAAACACGTAACTTTTACTAGATTATGCATTAAACAGCTTTTAAATACCAGTCCATTAAAATCTACGTGAAAAGTAGGGTGGAAAATATTCACATAACTTTTCACGTAACTATAACATGATTATTATTTTGAGTGTATATGAAAGAAAACCCCCACTCAAAATAATAATCATATTATAGTTACGTGAAAAGTTATGTGAATATTTTCCACCCTACTTTTCACGTAGGTTTTAATGGACTGGCAGTTAAAAGCTGTTTAATGCATAATCCAGTAAAAGTTACGTGTTTAATAGGTAAAATGTAATGTACTGTTCATATCACATTTATCTATCAGTACATATCAAATTAAGATACCAGAAAATTACTATCTTATATTTGGTTGAAGTCGAAAGGGAGATTCCAGATTTTGATATAAATCTATGAAATGAAAAATGCCATGAAATATAACACATTTATTTCAGAAAATTGTCATATAATCCAATGGCTTAAAAAGCAACTAATAACGTCGTGGTACCTCAAATCGACAAGCCTCCAAAAATCGTTTATGTTGTCACTGCCATGTAACCGAAGCCGAAGTCGAGATCCAAGAACTCCCACAACACTACCGATGCAGGTTGAAGTCGCATTACATGGTTCCAGTGTCTCTAGCTTCAAACCGACGGCCTGTTTGAAGCATTCGGCAGGAGCGGGTAAACTTCCGGACTTACGCAGGCACTCGGTCCAGTTGAACACATGAAAACTTTCATACTGGAATGGTCCGGTCGATGGAGTAAAAATTGTAATTAAATAACTTTTCTCGCAAATATTTACACTACTTACACTTCGAGGGCCACTGCTCGCCATTTTCAAAATCGAGTTTTTCACACTGGAAATTCACGTAGATTGTTTGACGTTTGGTCAATTCACGTAAACTTTATGTGATGACTATATTCATTTTAGGGGATGTTCGTATAACATTCATTTTCGTCACGTAAAATATTCAATTTGACATTTGAAACCATTCTACGTGATTTTTCAAGTGAATCGAATGTGAATTTTTATTTGAGTGCCTAATGTTAATTTGTTCCCAGTAAAATTTGCTCATTTCCTCAGCTATTAAGGTTTTATGTGGAATGGCACATTAGGTTATGTTTCTGTGACATACAATCTGTATCTTCATGCGATCCATATAGCAAATATAATGAACACTAAAATTATATTGGAATAGGTTTTATTGACTTTTCGTCTCACATACATTTGATATTCTTATCAAATTGAAGATGGTTATGACGATTCAAAACTTATTTGACATCCTCCAGTTATTGAACGCACCTTCATTAAAGGTTATAAGTTTTCATATGTATTTTATGATATGTTATCAGTGTATAATCCATATGACACATGCAATAAATATACATGATGTAATGGAACAAGTTCTATCGAGTTTTCATATTAATTATACATGATATTCTTATCAACTCATTATGGTTGCACTGATTTAGATTTCATGTACATTTTTTATGAAGATTATAAATTTACATATGACTTACATAAATTATACAATGCATATAATTCATATAAATAAGATTTTTGTTTCAGTATTTCAGTATTTCGTGGAGTTCAAAGTTTTAATGCATGATTTATTATGTAGCATTGAAGACAGCTACAAGTGTTTATTAATAATTATATTAATAATATTATTAATGTTACTTGGGATGTATCTGACATTACTCTTCCGCCTTTTGATTCCACTTTTTGATCTAGCTCTGACTTCTAAAGTTTTGTATGGTAGACAATATTTTGATATTTTTGATTGCTTCACATCAATCGTTTGCATCTGCGGTCGTCATCTTAATTTTGCGTTTTTCAGATCGAGTTATAGCCATTTTTTCATCGGATTTGTCCACCGAACAAGAAGTAGTTCATCTTCAGTACCGCGGTTCATTTGAATGTGATATAAAGATTATAAAAAGAAGAATTCATTTACCATTAGGTTTTTTACTGTCACTCCTAACCTCAATCGGATGAACACATTTTGACAGTTCAGTAGTACTATTTGTAAACAGAAATTTCTTTTGTTTGTTCATTGACAAATTGGATCAGACCATTTACGGTCCGTATCGCCTAAATAAAGTTTTAAAATACTTGTTCACGATTGAATACGGTTCGTTTTTGATATTTATTAAATAAAAGTGACTAGTTGCAAAGTGTAAAGATGATTGTTTTAGATGTGCTCTTCGATTTTTGTTTAAGCTTGTTTGTAAACAGTACCGCTGAACTGTCAAGGATGAATACTTGTTCATTTGTGTCGTCACGATAAAAAACCTAATTAGATTTTTCATCATGACGTCACAATTGAACAAGAATTCATCCTTTACAGTTCACCGGTACTGTTTACAAACAAGCTTCAACGAAATCGAGGAACACATCTCAAACAAGCATCTTTACACTTCACAACTAGCAACTTTGAACCGCTGAACTGTCAAAATGTTTGAGGTTAGCAGTGACGGTAAAAAACCTAATTAGATTTTTTATCGTGACGTTACAAATGAATAAGAATTCATCAATTCAAATGAACCAGAATGACAGTTCAGCAATACTGTTTACAAACAAGCTTAAACAAAATCGAGGAACATATCTCAAACTTCCCTTCCTGAGCAGCCTAGATAGCCGTGTAGTGTCAGTAGCGGTTTTCCAACTAGCTAATAATAATGCTACGGTCCACCTGTACCGGTGGTATAAGTCCCCCAAACAGGTAAGCCGTGTGGCATAAGGCGGATTTATATTCTACCAAGAATTGATCCACTGGTTTCCTGTTCCAAGTCGTAAAAGGCCACAAAAATAGTAACTAATACAGTCGTGAACGGAATATTTTGGGTTTTTCCCTTACTGGATACACGCAATGCTTAGCAATCGACTTCTTTGTTCATCGTTTCGGCAAGCAGAGATTACAAAGCTAAGTGTCTGTGGGTGTCCTCAAGGTGGTGTACTATCCCCACTTTTATGGAACCTAGTCGCATTACCACTCTCTTTGATTTAATGCACCAAGCCCTGCCATCTGATCAACAATGGTGTTGTTACGTCCTCATGATTTTCCAAAAGCTCGTCTGCATTGGCATTGCATTGCATTGAAGTCAATGTGAGCAGATCCCGACCCGACGTATATAACTTGATCAGCCACAGTGACCTCTGAACCGAAGAACTGTAACGGACGAGCTCCTGTGATTATCCTACGATGAGTGAAAAGCACCATTGGTTTTTTGCCCGGATTTACAGATAGTAAATTCAATATATATATTGAGCATCGATAATGTTTTCTAAAAACTTGTTCTGTACGTTCAAGTTGCCGAAAAGTACCACAGGTACTTTAAAGCTCTAATAAAGTGGATATTTTTAGATACGAAGGAACTTCTGGTGCCTTGGAGAGACGACATTTTACATTTTAAGTTGATATTGAACTTACCAATTTGAACGAACGCTCGCTAGCAACTCTTCACACGATTCAATCAGTGCCATCAAAGAGAGACGAATATCATCACAGAATGGACACCGGTGTGAAAACGATTTTCTCTCGACGACCCGTCTGAGCATCACGGGTTAACACGTTGGGGTAGGGATTCGCTCTGAAGCAATTCTCGTTTTGCGATCCGATTCTATACGGGAAGTGGATAATTGTGATAGAATAATTTTACTATTGTCGCGTATTCTAACTATGTACATATTACTTCGGCATAAGTTATGTCTATGAAAATATCTGTGAATGTTCAACATAAAGGTTTTGAAATATTGTAACCTAGTATGAGAATCATCAAGTTGATTCATCGGTTCGATTTCTGGGATAATTGTCAAATTGCGATTATCCCTTGGCCAATTCCACACAGCGCCGATTATTGCAAAACTGCATCTATTTTGGTAAAGGCCGTGAAATACTTGAAGTATGAGAAGGAGCGAAAAAATGTAGAAAAAATCTTTCACAGTTTATGCATTGAGAGGCATCGAGTTCTTGTAGCATCACCTACCAGATCGACGATGTTGTATACAATTTAGAGAAATAGTATCAATCCATCTTGAATATTGACTATCTAATTGTCATTTATTATGTGCGCTTCGTGTAATCTAAAATTCAATAATCATTCGAAAGAAAAATGCAAGGATAATCTCCTTGTTTGACTTTAGCGTTTCTAGAGCACAAACTTTTTGTTGATTCACAACGAGTATTCATCTGACTCCATTACACACATTCTGGAATTCCGCCATTCATTTAGTAAGCGACAATGTTGATACCCAATTAGGCACGTGGCTCGGTTTGATGAACCACATGACTCAAGTATGCACTTCACACAAATCAACTTGTTGCGCGCCAAAAGATTCTTTCAATGATCCAGTATTCCGTTCTTCGACGGCCAAACACTCATGCAACTCGTTGCGCCAAACACCTACCGATGATCTAGCAATCATTTGCGACTTTTCCAGTGGAAAATTCCATTGTCCATACAAAACAACTTAATGGATTTTTCCCGCCAGCTATTTTTTTTTGAACTAGCGGTTATTTCGACATTGATAACCGTAATGCCACTTCTGATTCTGATTTTTTTTTCGCCTTGAACAGTCATCGGGCGCGGTTCGCTTTTTCGAGCGTTCCGCAAGTAATTTATATTTATTTAATTTTGACGCGTTGTCTACGTCGCGCGCGGGCTTTTTTTATAGCCTTTCGGACAAATTTGATCTAGAATAATGAAGTGCGGTGTAAAATCGTGTGTTAATATTGACGATCGCTTCCTTTGGAAATGCGAGTTCTGTGAAAAATCGTACCATTCAGCCTGCATCGGCGTGCAGCAGCATCAAGAAAATTTCAAGACATGAAAACCCATTACATGGAAATATTCGACAGTGTCGAGCGCTTGCTCATCGACGTGAAGCAGTCATTGTCCAGTATCAGCAGAAACGACCACAACATTTGCGGTAAAGTAGGTCAGCGCATGCAGTCATTCGAGGGCTCGTTACACAGTGCCATAAAAAACGTTAGCGATTTTAGTAAAGTAAACGACCAGCACATCAAGGAAATGAGCGACGGCTTCTTCGCCTCGAAGAAAAATTCTTACGACCTACCAAATCTGAAGTCCCTGCAATAATACCTAACACTATTCTGGAAGAATTGAGAGATGAAGTCAAAGCAATAACGACTTCAATCTCCAGTATCGGAACCAAAGACCAAAATACCAAATGTGACTGAAATTTTGGTTTATTGCCAAAATTTCAACCTCATGAAAAGCCCGGCTAAAATGAAAGAAGCGAGGCAGCTCATTCAGACATAAATATTGCTTTTTTAATTTGAATTTGGCCTTTAAAAATGACATTAAATGTGAAATAAACACTCAAAATTTAATAACCTCCTCTTTCGACGTAATCCTTGGAACTGAAAGCAGCTGGGATGAAAGTGTTAGAAGCGAGGAAGTTTTTGGAAATAATTTTAACGTATTCCGGCACGACCGAAATTTATCTCTCTGTCAGAAAAAATCTGGAGGTGGAGTCCTCATAGCCATAAACTCTTGCTTTACTTCTGAAGAAATTATTACTCCTAATTATAAATAATTTGAGCATGTATGGGCCAAAGTCTCAATATTGGGAGAAGAACATATTTACTGCTCTGTCTACTTCCCACCATAAAATGCGAAAAAATTCTCTTTTGAAAAACTTTGCCTATGAAAAGAAGAAGAAAAAATCATAACAGCAAATTACCTGTATGGTACAATTCACAACTAAAACATTTGAAAAATAGGAAACAAAAAGCACACAAAACTTACAAACAAGAAAAAAGTGACGCTCATCTTCAAAATTACTTAAATCTATGCAATCAACTCAAATTAGCCATTAACACAGCACACGAAGAATAAAACCGCAAAATTGAAAACGAAATAAAGACTTGCCCTAAGAACTTTTTTAACTACACAAAAACTGAACTAAAAAGCAACAATTTTCCATCTCAAATGCACCTCGACGAACATGTAGGGAAAAATAGTACAGAAATCTGCAATCACTTTGCAATTTTTTTCCAAGAAGTAAATACATCTTATTCAGAAACTGACCGTGACCGTGAATACTTCTCTTTCATACCTGCATTTTCCAACTCCATCTCTGTAAACTATCTATCAGAACATGACATTTCGACAGCACTGAAAAACTTAGACGCCTCAAAAGGGCCTGGACCTGACATTATACCACCAATATTTTTTTAAAAAACTTGCTGAAGGACACTACCACTACAACTACTTTTTAATTTATCACTTAATAAATGTACTTTTCCTAAAGCATGGAAATTTTCCTTTCTTGTACCAATATTTAAATCTGGTGCAAAATCTAACATTCGGAACTACCGTGGAATAACCATTATCTCATGCATTCCAAAATTATTTGAAAAAATTGTAAATGAAAAAATTCATCAACTTAAAAATGTAATAACAAACAAACAACATGGCTTTTTTAAAGGCCGCTCAACAACAACAAATCTCTTAGAATGATGACATTCACTCTGAATGCAATGGACGCCGGAAACTACGTAGAAACTCTTTACACTGACTTTAGCAAAGCCTTCGACCGTATTGACATACCATTACTTCTACACAAATATGGCATAAAACATACTCTTCTGGAATGGCTCAAATCATACTTAACGAATCGTGTACAGGTAATCCGCTTCCAAAACATTCTCTATGAACTAATTAATGTAATTTCTGGCGTACCTCAGGGTTCTCACTTAGGGCCTCTCCTTTTCATTTTACATATAAACGACATTTCCTTCATACTCAAAAATCTGAAAGTGCTTATAAATGCAGACGACATGGAAATTAAAAATATCAACGACGCTGTAATATTCCAGAACGATTTGACAGAAACTTATTTTTATCCTTCCGCTGAACGAAAATGGTTGTGTATACGCTTGAGGAACGCGTGGAAATAGTGCAGTTTTGCTTTGAAAATCATGGTAATGTTGCGGAATGTGTGCCAAAAAAATCATCTTCTCGGATGTGCCTCATTCATCTCGGCGGGTATGTTAATAAGTAAAATTGTCGCATCTGGAGGACGGAAAATCCGCACGTTATCATGGTGAAGCCTATGCCTCCTCAGAGAGTGACGGTTCTGTGCGGATTTTGGTATGCTCATCGGCTGCTCGGTCATCCATGGAAGTTGTCCATCAATGTCAACATCCCTTTCTGAGCAGTCTAGATAGCCGTGTAGTGTCGGTAGCGGTTTCCCAACTGGCTAAGAATAACGCTACGGTCCACCTGTACCGGTGGTATAAGTCCACCAAACAGGTAAGCCGTGTGGCATCCGCCGGAATTATTTTCTACCAAGAATTGATCCACTGGTTTCCTATTCCATGTCGTAAAAGGCCACAAAAATAAGAACTCCTAAGTCAAGGTGTATTTCCGTGCCGATGACTGAATGGCTGCAGGAGGTTAAACAATTCAGTCGTGAACGGAATATCTTGGAACCTAGTCGCTGATGGTTTGTTAAGGAAACTCAATAACCTTGGATTTTCGACTTATGGTTTTGCCGACGATTATCATATATTGATGACCGGTATAAGCATTATCACTCTCTTTGATTTAATGCAGCAAGCCCTGCGATCTGTTCAACAATGGTGTTATCAGGTTAGATTATCTATAAATCCGGGCAAAACATCAATGGTGCTTTTCACTTATCGTAAGATAATCACAGGAGCTCGTCCGTTACAGTTCTTCGATTCAGAGGTCACTGTGGTTAATCAAGTTAAATACGTCGGGGTTATTCTTGATTCAAAACTGAATTGATCTGCTCACATTGACTTCAGGATTAAAAGAGCTTGTATGGCTTTCGGCCAATGCGAACGAGCTTTTGGAAAGTCATGGAGACTCAAACCCAGATATATTCATTGGATCTACACAACTATCGTTAGACCAATTTTAGCATACGGATGTCTTGTACGGTGGCAGAAAGGAGAAGTTGCGACAGTTTAGTCAAAGCTAAATCATCTGCAAAGAATGGTCCTAATAGCGATGACAGGAGCATTCACGACAACTCCTACTGCTGCTCTAGAGGTGCTAATGTGCATTAAACCATTACATGTGTTCCTAAAACAAGAAGCATTATCTTGTGCATACCGTCTCTCCTAGTGACCTAACTTTCACATGCAGTTTTTCTTTCAAAACATTCAATGTGAGCTATCCTCTTTGTGAGGAATGGTTGTCTGGTTGTCTCGAACGACAACTTGATGAACACATAGTTTGTTATACGGACGGCTCTCTGTTGAATGGTCGTGCTGGTGTCTACTGTCGTGAAATGAGGCTAGAGCAGTCTCATTCACTTGGTAAATACTGTACTGTGTTCGAAGCAGAAATCTACGCGGTTCTGTATGGAATACAATCGGCAATGATGAGTTGGCTAGAGCTGGTGCAACAAATGATTTCGTTGGTCCGGAACCAGCTTTACCACTTTCAACTAGTTGGATAAAGCACAAGATTCGTTCTTGGGCTGCATCCAAACATGCCAACAAAAGGATATTCTCTCGTCTCTCACCCAATGTGATAAGGAGCTATAGTCAGAAGGATTTATTGTTCTTCTTGTTGTGAATAAATCCTTTCTGTATTCACCTTAAATAGGGTTTAGCAGCATGTTTGGCATCCTTTATGCGGTACCGAATTTACTTCTGCTCGTACATACTGCGAATCGTTCTGCATTCTTCCGGGAGTGCAAATTTTATTAACTGTGCATCGTTCATCAGAAAGAACGCACATAGTAAGAAACCTAAATAGGTTTTACAGCAGACTGTTCGGGACCGCGTAGAGGTTCAGAATTTACTTCTGCTTCCACTAAATGTGATCCCCAGCAGATTGTTCAGCATCCCTTAGGGGAGCAGAATTTACTTCTGCTTTTTTGTGTTTTTGTGTCGTCAATTTTCCCCAACCTAGTCCAAACCTTACCATTTCCCTTCAATCCTTCCCTCTTGCATATCGGGAAAATGATGCTAAAAACAAATTGATGGCAAGGTACAAATCTCCAAATATAAAGGGGAACGTGCCATTTGAGCCAATTTGTTCTGATACCTGATTCTGTGCGGATTTTGGTATGGCGGCATCATTGGGCCATTTTTCTTCGAAAATGAGGCAGGAGCTGCCGCCTCGTTCAATGGCGAGCGCTACCGCGCCATGATTAGCGATTGGTTCTTCTCGTTACTTGAAGAGGAAGATTTGGACACCATTTGGTTCCAACAAGACAGCGCTCCGTGCCACACAGCCAACGCTACAATACTTCTTCTGCGCACAGTCTTCGAAGATCGAATTATCAGTCGAAATTTGGATGTCGTTTGGCCGCCTCGAAGCTGTGGTTTGACGCCGTTAGACTATTATCTTTGGAGGGCTGTCGAAGACAAGTGTTATGTGGGCAAGCCAGAAACAATTCGAGCCCTGAAGGACATTTGTGCAGCCATATCTGAAATAAAGTTGCATACAATCGAAAATGTACTAAAAACTGGACCGACCGTATTGCGTACTGCAAGGCCAGCCGAGGCAGCCATTTGAATGAAATTATATTCCACAATTAACCGGAAGGATTGTACTTTAATATGAAAAAATAAATTTTGAAATCGGATGAACCGTTTGTGTTTTTTTGCATGTTTAAAAAAAAGTTACATGGCGGACCCTGTATTTATAAATTCACCATGGAAATTAGTAGCAATCGTACTGAAAACCATAAGATAGTAGCGTTGAATTTCATAAGTAGGAGTTATGCAATATGTAAATAACTTATTACATTCATACCTAAATTTCTACATTAATCATAAGTCTACCTAGCCTCAAAAAATGTTGGAACGGTAACTTTGAGCTATCATTGCTCAGTTGTTACTTGACCAATTTCGATAAATTTTTCACCCTCGAATTTGGTGAAGTTTGTAGATTATTTTAAGTATATCATTATTGACAATCTTTTAGGAAAAACTAATGAAAATCTGATTTTTCCCGTTCCAAGTTTTTTTTGAAGCTCAAAATGTACCCTATCTGGATTCATGCGGCACCTGCATCGCGAATCGGATATTGAGAACTTCAACTTTACCAAGTCAAAGCTTTGTTTTTAGTTAACCGATCTTCAAAATTTGTTCACCATTGGAAAGGTACACTGAGCTAAATTCTCATTTTACATTATATGATATTCTAATGAATTTTCACTATTAACATTTCCATTGATAGCTACAAAGTGTATTCAACATCATGTCAAATATATAAGATAATCTTATGAAACATAAAACTCTTCGTGACGTTATTTTTACAAGATTTTCATATAACGAATGAAATTTCCAGTCTGAGTCAAATTTATTGGCGCGCCCCTATAACCATTACTAGATATCCACACAACATACAAGGAAACAATTTATGAAGCGCATATTATATTAGTTTCGAATTAATATACATAGGTTTATCTATACCATATGACTAGTTTCATAAAATTAATATATAACTTTTGATGGAGGTCATCCCAGTTCTATATAGCAGTTATATATAGATAAAATTTTTGCTATTTGTGGGAATGATACATATAAGATTCAAATTAATTAAAATACTGGGATAATGGTGCTTAAGGGAATCAAAACCAATAAATATTTAAAGAGTTTTATAATGAAAATTTATTTTAATATTTCAACTACACTTACTTCTTTGGAACTGGCTGACTTCATCGGATATTTACTGTTACCAGACCAATCAGATGCGCAACGAATCGGAAACTACTTCTTTTATTGAGGAATTGAGCTATACTAGTCGTTATGATATTCGCAATGGAGAAGTAGGATCACGAACAAGGGTGGCAAAAACTCGCTCATAAGATTTGATTTTTTCTATTCATCAGCTCACCACATGATTTACGATGCAATCCGAAAAATGATGGTAAAGATGAAAATCATCGCTGATTTAAACAAACACACTCACCTATACAGAGCACCGCTGACATCAAATTATGATGGTATTGATGGTTCTCAGTTTTGATTTCATAGCATTTAACTCTCATTCCTAGTTTTAAAAAGTGAGTACTGAGTTTAGCATCACTGTACCGAGCTACACCGGTGAGTGTATTCTTAAACCACAGAGCTGCCAACACAACCCAGATTTTCGGTTTTGTTTTTGCTGGTACTCAAAACGAACACGAGCATTAATGTACGAAAACAAATGTCGAACCGTAGTGTGATGTATACCATAAACGATTGAATTTCATGTCTCGAGCTAAACACAACTGGCTACTGAAACGAATGCGTTCTGCAGCATGCGAGAACATGTCTTGAGAAATGGATTGAAATGGCATCGATTCGAACATTTGCCGCCCATGGCAACTCTGGTGGGTGGGGAATACAAGCGAGACAGTTTCATAAGAATCTGATTCAATGTGTTGATGTACAAACACATCAAATCACAACTCACAAATCGTCTCTCAGTGGGTTCTAATATTCGATGAGCAGTCAGCGCTCATCTGCTGATTGCTTGACACTACGATGTTGAGACGATGTTTTCTCTATACAAATGGTTACCCAGTTACTCAACTCGTTCAGCGATGCTTTTGAAACCGATTTGCAGGTGAGCTGAACTCGGTGATGATGAAGTACTGAGTTGATTATTGCCAGCCCTGATCACGAAACTATAAATAAATAATTTAAATCGTCTTATTAGACAGAAAGAATGATGAGACGTATCGGGTAATTATTTCATAATCCGTTAAGGCATATCCTTGTACGAAATTGAATGAGCTGTCGTGTCAGTGATTTAGAATAACGGAACTTCCTGAAAAACTGTCTGGAGCAGTTGATGAATATCGAGGACACAACTACAACTTCTTCAGCTTCAACGTGTATATGGTATTTTTATCAATATCATAAAGATTATGACGATATAAAATCTATTGAACATCATTTAGATTTTATGTAGAGCTCCATTAAAGGTCATAAGTTGTCATATGTCTTTTGTGAAATACCATCTGTGTACGATTCATCAGACACATCTAATGAATATAAATTATGTAACGAGTTAGGTTTCATCGGATTTTCATATACATTATATGGGATATTCTCATAACTTTCATTATGGTAACGTCTATTTAGATTTAACATACACTTTAAATAAAGATTATAAGTTTCCATATAACTTCTATAAATTATATTCTGCATATGATTCATATGACAAATCTGATGATTATAAATAAGATTTTCATTTCAGTGTACTACTTCCAGGAATAAAATGCGCTGAAAAAAACGAAAAATAGGGTTGTGGTAAATATCTCGAAATTCAAAGCGATGACCTATATATTTTTACACATCTTTCGATTGCTAGTGATACCAGCTACAATTTTCGCTCAACTACCATTCCTGCACAATCAAAAGAAAACATTAGAAAATCGATAAATTTATACATATGTATGAATTTTTAATTTTTTTTCACATGTTTGTATATAACTCAAAAATTAAAGCGATGACATGTACATTTTTTTGATTCAGAATATTGCAATCATTACCAGAAACAATTTATTGATGACCAAAATTATATATTCGTTCAAAGAGTCTCAAGAAATTTGGTACAAATACAGAGAATTTCTATTATTGGGAAAATTTTGCCAACAAAATCAAACTAAAACTCTAAAAATAGTTATATTTTTGTATTGGACAAAAGATCTAAACAATTTTCATGCATTCTGAATTTGATTTAGGTTTACCGTAAAATCTCAAAAAATAGGTAAAAGATCGGAAATTTTAAAATTTCCGAGTTAAATTGCATTGCACAGTTGTCCGGATCCACAATTTAGGGGGACAAAACCATTTGTGGCTTAACCTTATACTGTAGAGTACCCCTTCCCAAACTATTTTGGGTCATGAACCCCTTTACTAAAATTAACTTAGGCCTCAGATCCCCCAACAACAAATTCCTTTGAAAATTCAGTTTCTTGCTCTTTTAATATTGATATAAAATAATTACCAATTTCTACGGATGTTCAAATAAACACAACTTTTTTTAGCGTAAATATTTCAAATAACAACTTATATCAAACAATAGGGGGTCGATTTCTAGACCTCGTCGACCCCTATAGTCAGTTTTCGTTTACGTCGACCCCCGCAAAAAGGATATCAACCCCAAGGGGTCTATATCGACCACTTTTAGAGCTTGATGTCTTCAAAACAAATGATCAGTGAAGATAAGCCATATGTCGATCACTCAAATAAAAATTCACGTTCGATTCACTTGAAAAATCACGTAGAATGGTTTCAAATGTCAAATTGAATATTTTACGTGACGAAAATGAATGTTATACGAACATCCCCTAAAATGAATAGAGTCATCACATAAGGTTTACGTGAATTTACCAAACGTCAAACAATCTACGTGAATTTCCAGTGTGAAAAACTCGATTTTGAAAATGGCGAGCAGTGGCCCTCGAAGTGTGAGTTGTGTAAATATTTGCGAGAAATGTTATTTAATTACAATTTTTTACTCCATCGACCGGACCATTCCAGTATGAAAGTTTCCATGTGTTCAACTGGATCGAGTGCCTGCGTGAGTCCGGAAGTTTACCCGCTCCTGCCGAATGCTTCAAACAGGCCGTTGGTATGAAGCTAGAGACACTGGAACCATGTAATGCGACTTCAACCTGCATCGGTAGTGTTGTGGGAGTTCTTGGATCTCGACTTCGGCTTCGGTTGGATCGCAGTGACAACATAAACGATTTCTGGAGGCTTGTCGATTTGAGATACCACGACGTTATTAATTGCTTTTTAAACCATTGGAATTATATGATAATTTACTGAAATAAATGTTTTATATTTCATGGCATTTTTCATTTCATAGATTTCTATCAAAATCTGGAATCTCCCTTTTGACTTCAACCAATATATAAAATAGTAATTTTCTGGTATCTAAATTTGATATGAACTGATAGATAAATGTGATATGAATAGTACATTACATTTTATCTATGAAACACGTAACTTTTACTGGATTATGCATTAAACAGCTTTTAAATGCCAGTCCATTAAAACTTACGTGAAAAGTAGGGTGGAAAATATTCACATAACTTTTCACGTAACTATAATATGATTATTATTTTGAGTGATGTACATGGTATTAGGGTGGCTCTTATTATTAAGGTGATCCAAAATTTATTTTCCGGATGTGTTGAGAAAGAGGACTGCATTTTTCGGCAAAATTTTAGATAAACTTATATCGAGCAGCTTTGCTAAGGACACCATAGTAGTATCTGCAACGTTTTTAGTGTTACAGCTATTTTTGAAGAGCAGCTTATGGTTCGCATCGGGCAAGATGGATAGATCAAATTGAGGACGACCTGCGGACCCTTTGCAGCTACGGAGGCTGGCGGCGAACAGCCATGAATCGAGTTGAATGGAGACGCCTCCTGTATACAGCAGAGACCCGCGTGGTGTACGACTGAAAGAATAAGAGTAAGTAAGTATGTTGAAGTTACGTAAACCGTGCCGTAACGAAACCGGTATTTTCCCCAACTCTGTTGATAAGGAGTGTTAAAGAGCATTTCCTTAAGATACAAAATTGACAATGTTCCATGATTTTGGAAAAGTCTCATTGACACGCGTTATCCTTAGTTATGAATTCCTGTAAGTTTGCTGTTGTTACTAATTTTCACACCCCTCAGCGCGGGATCAACGATTTCAGACGTAGATCATTTCATGTTTTATCTTGATTATATGTGGATTTACTCCAAAAAGATCAAAGATGATTGAATCATCCAATGATTGAACTTACATGAATCGAGAATCATTTCAGCACAAAATCACTATCGATTTTGTGTGACGGAATATCAGCACAGACTAACAGACAGGACACTCAAATAAGATTCTTCAATCATTTTAACGGTCATTTCGAATATTCCTTTATTTGGGACAGTACTCACATGTGTCGTGATGGCGCCACGTTACCCTATCAAAAACATCTTGTCTGTCATCTAGACTGTGTTTATTTTTTCATTTACCAACAGAGTTGCCATTCATACAGAATTACCTGTAATGTATTGATTTGTATACGTCGATGCGAATTTCATGCGGGATACAGATTTAATACATATTGCCAAAACTATATACATAATTTGTCCTACTTCTCATCCTCCAACGCGATACAAAATCGAACCCGTTTTGTTATAATATTTACTATCAACACAATAAAAAATAGTCTAGATGAACAACGTTGAGTCAAATAAATGGTTACCTTCCAACATCGCGAAAAAGTTAAATATATTATCAACGTAATCCAATAATTTATTGTGACGATTCATTTCCAAATATTTTGGTGAAATCAGGCATCCCTGCAAGCAGCTGGTCGGTGTTAACAAACGAAGGGAAACTAACTAGTAAAAACACTTTTACATAACACAAGGGGTGTACCGATAGTAAATAGTTCGTGCAGTACAATATAGGTGGAACTAGTGCATCACGAAAAATTATTTTTATAAGAATTTACTCATACTGTCATGTCTGTTAGTCTGTGATATCAGTACCGATTTTGATTGATGTGATTTAAAGATCACTGGTCAACTGATCTTGAAAAGATCAGATCAGAAGTGATATTTATTGGCAAAGATCACAAGCGATCTTCTTTGGCAGTGATCTCGATTTGATGAGGTTTTGATCTTCTCAGCCCTGTATGCTACACTAAGGGAATATTACTCCTTAGCTAAAGAAATAATATATCTGTGTACCCCTAGGAGGATTGAAACAGATGATTTAAATGTTTCATCAATTTCAATCAAATACTTATATAGTTAATATTATTAAAATAATTTCGATGACTTAGTCGTTTTAGGGATATTTTTAATCTAATGACAGCATGTAATAAATCGATTTTTCCCTCATATTTGTATGGTTTGTCATACATATTGAGTATGTATTGAGATGAATTTTATTTATTTTGAATTCGTGACATGTGACATAGGGGAGATGTGGGTCTTTGTTGCAGTGACAATTTGTGACAAAGGGAGGGAGGGGAGTCAAAAATTGCCAAAAAATGCGTGACTTCATTTATGGACAACCCCTTAGGTATCTTTGAACATCTTTTAAAGTTTGTTAAAACCAATTTTTTAATGACTGGCGCATTCAGGTAGCGTTTTCTGATCCAAAGTTATAAGCAAAATTAGTTCAAAAACAGGTTATTTTTAAACTGATATATCTAACATTGAAGCAAACGAAAAAAAATCCGTTTCTTGTATTTGACAGAAAATATTTTCAAGCATGTTTATAAAAAAAGGCGGATATTATTTCAAATTTTTTTAAATTATGTTCTAACATTGGGTTTTTTCATTGAAAAATACTCATATCATGTAAGTTCTGATAACATAGGTGTAGGGTTTCATTCAGTGAATAGTATTCAAACGAAGAGGTTGTTTTTCGAGACGAAGACAATTGTAAGCTGCAAATAGATTGGTTGGTTGGTTCTAATCGCAAAGGCTGCTGCGAAGCCAATATTCGGGGCGATTCCAGTTTCATAAGTACCTGAAATAGTGAAACTCACTTCACTGAGAAAGAAGGCCTAACCGATTTGAGAACTGTTTCATTTTGTAGGTTACACTAGTTCATGCACTAGCTTTCATGTTTTTCAAAAATCAAACAAAACTGTTTGAAGAATACATTTTTTATATGAGAATAAGAGAGATATGAGAACGGCATCATTACATCACCAGGTTTTACTTAATTTCGAGTGATTTTTTTTGCCAAAATCCGGAATTCTACTTTCTCTGAATTGTTTACTAAGAGAAAATTCAAATAATTTTCGAGTTCTATACATTCCGAAATAATTCTTAGTTTGTGATATTTAAATTTTAATATTCTATCGATTATAATTGGTGTCGTTTAGGATAGCGGAAAAATTAAGATATATGTTTTTTTCTTAATTGCTTGTAAAACAAAAATCAAGCAAATTTTTTTTTTTAATTTTAGTTGGTTTCTTTTACCATGGGTTAGTATATGGAATTCATATAATCAAAGACATCATATTAACAAGATATCCAGCTCTCACATTTCCCGAACATATAATTGGCAACATCCTTTTTTGCGAGCATGTCGCCCTCAGGTGAGTCCGCATCGAATCTCATACATAGAAGTAGGGGAGAGAAATGTCAAATTCGTACGCGCCAAAATAGCAGGGCTGCGCACCCATACAATTGACATGACATGTTGAATGAGACGCCGTGCGATGGCGTTGCTGAACTGAAGATTGAGATCGCTCCAAGCTGACAGGGTCTGATATAATTTAACGTTCTATTTCTTATTGTACAAAGCCATTGAAATAATTCAAAATTTTTGTGATGTCACACAATTTATTTTAATAATAAAAAACAAATTCTACGTCTCTTTGAAACAGATGAAATCAACACGGATCCCAATGTATATAAATATATATATATATATATATATATATATATATATATATATATATATATATATATATATATATATATATATATATATATATATATATATATATATATATATATATATATATATATATATATATATATATATATATAATAAAAATTGTTTAGATCTTTTGTCCAAAACAAAAACATAATTATTTTTTTCAGAGTTTAGGTATATTAACCAAAATTTTTAAGATTTTCAGTGATATTATATAAGTTTCATTTTTTTTGTAAATTTTGTTCATAATAAATTTCAAACTAAAATAATAAAAAAATATATGTCATAAAATTTCAAAGATTTCATTAGTTTTATTTTACGATCTGTGAAGATATATCCTCACTGGAGGCATAAATCAACTAAACATATATTTCTCACTGTACGGTGACACTAACAGCACCTCTAGTGAGAAACGGGTGTACTTTTTTCCATTAGCTACACGGAAAATAAAAACTACCTATTATTTGACTTCTTTTTACTTAATTTTGAGTACTTCCTTTCATTCGCTCCTTCAATTGTTGTCAAAATACAAAGAGCAAAACCACCCAACAGCGAGAGTTTCGTTCAATAAGCTAAAATTAAGTAAACCGTATTAACTTGAAATTGAGTCAATATGACTCAACTATAGAGGAAATATAACTCATCTTTGAGTATTTTGTTGCACGTGTCTTACGAAAACTACCTAGAGCCACTTTACCTAAAATTAGGTTATTGAACGAGACCCCCAAATTGGGTGGAATGTACTTAAAATTAGGTTGATTTGCGGTTCCGTGTACTGTGGTTGTGTTAAATGCGCAGGCAACTTTATGCATGCATTTTAGGAGCATTTACGCACCCATTCTCCACCAGACGGTGCTTTTGCTGTCACGGGTTGGTCAACTACATTACTGTTACACTGGGAAATCTATGTTTATTTGATTTATGCTGGAGGTTAGAAGAACTGACTATAAATATTTTGATAATGCAGAAATTCCAAGAAAGATTACCTGGAGCAACCGTTGAATATCGAGGACACACAGATAGGTATAGGTAGCATGATTCGTGACCATTCTTACACTCAAATAAAAATTCACGTTCGATTCACTTGAAAAATCACGTAGAATGGTTTCAAATGTCAAAGTTAATATTTTACGTGACGAAAATGAATGTTATACGAACATCCCCTAAGATGAATAGAGTCATCACATAAGGTTTACGTGAATTGACCAAACGTCAAACAATCTACGTGAATTTCCATTGTGAAAAACTCGATTTTGAAAATGGCGAGCAGTGGCCCTCGAAGTGTAAGTAGTGTAAATAGAGAAATGTTAATTAGTTACAGTTTTTGACTACATCGTCCGGCCCATTCCAGTATAAAAGTTTCCATGTGTTCAACTGGACCGAGTGCTTGAGTGAGTCCGGAAATTTACCCGCACCTGCCGAAACAGGCCATTGGTCCACCGAAAAACGAGTTCGAAATCGGTATGAAGCTAGAGATAGTGGAGCCATGTAATGCGACTTTAACCTGCATCGGTTGTGTTGTGGGAGTTCTCGACTCTCGACTGCGGCTATGGTTGGATGGCAGTGACAACAAAAACGATTTTTGGAGGCTTGTCGATTTGAAATACCACGACGTTGTTAGGTTCTTTTTAAGCTATTGAAATTATATGCTTATTTCTGAAATAAATGTTTTATTTTTCATGGTAATTTTCATTTCATAGATTTATATAAACATCTGAAATTTCCCTTTTGACTTCAACCAATATATAAAATAGTAATTCTCTGGTATCTAAATTTGATATGAACTGATAGGTAAATGGGATATGAACAATACATTACATTCTACCTATGAAACACGTAACTTTTACTAGATTATGCATTAAACAGCTTTTAAATACCAGTCCATTAAAATCTACGTGAAAAGTAGGGTGGAAAATATTCACATAACTTTTCACGTAACTATAACATGATTATTATTTTGAGTGTATATGAAAGAAAACCCCCACTCAAAATAATAATCATATTATAGTTACGTGAAAAGTTATGTGAATATTTTCCACCCTACTTTTCACGTAGGTTTTAATGGACTGGCAGTTAAAAGCTGTTTAATGCATAATCCAGTAAAAGTTACGTGTTTAATAGGTAAAATGTAATGTACTGTTCATATCACATTTATCTATCAGTACATATCAAATTAAGATACCAGAAAATTACTATCTTATATTTGGTTGAAGTCGAAAGGGAGATTCCAGATTTTGATATAAATCTATGAAATGAAAAATGCCATGAAATATAACACATTTATTTCAGAAAATTGTCATATAATCCAATGGCTTAAAAAGCAACTAATAACGTCGTGGTACCTCAAATCGACAAGCCTCCAAAAATCGTTTATGTTGTCACTGCCATGTAACCGAAGCCGAAGTCGAGATCCAAGAACTCCCACAACACTACCGATGCAGGTTGAAGTCGCATTACATGGTTCCAGTGTCTCTAGCTTCAAACCGACGGCCTGTTTGAAGCATTCGGCAGGAGCGGGTAAACTTCCGGACTTACGCAGGCACTCGGTCCAGTTGAACACATGAAAACTTTCATACTGGAATGGTCCGGTCGATGGAGTAAAAATTGTAATTAAATAACTTTTCTCGCAAATATTTACACTACTTACACTTCGAGGGCCACTGCTCGCCATTTTCAAAATCGAGTTTTTCACACTGGAAATTCACGTAGATTGTTTGACGTTTGGTCAATTCACGTAAACTTTATGTGATGACTATATTCATTTTAGGGGATGTTCGTATAACATTCATTTTCGTCACGTAAAATATTCAATTTGACATTTGAAACCATTCTACGTGATTTTTCAAGTGAATCGAATGTGAATTTTTATTTGAGTGCCTAATGTTAATTTGTTCCCAGTAAAATTTGCTCATTTCCTCAGCTATTAAGGTTTTATGTGGAATGGCACATTAGGTTATGTTTCTGTGACATACAATCTGTATCTTCATGCGATCCATATAGCAAATATAATGAACACTAAAATTATATTGGAATAGGTTTTATTGACTTTTCGTCTCACATACATTTGATATTCTTATCAAATTGAAGATGGTTATGACGATTCAAAACTTATTTGACATCCTCCAGTTATTGAACGCACCTTCATTAAAGGTTATAAGTTTTCATATGTATTGTATGATATGTTATCAGTGTATAATCCATATGACACATGCAATAAATATACATGATGTAATGGAACAAGTTCTATCGAGTTTTCATATAAATTATACATGATATTCTTATCAACTCATTATGGTTGCACTGATTTAGATTTCATGTACATTTTTTATGAAGATTATAAATTTACATATGACTTACATAAATTATACAATGCATATAATTCATATAAATAAGATTTTTGTTTCAGTATTTCAGTATTTCGTGGAGTTCAAAGTTTTAATGCATGATTTATTATGTAGCATTGAAGACAGCTACAAGTGTTTATTAATAATTATATTAATAATATTATTAATGTTACTTGGGATGTATCTGACATTACTCTTCCGCCTTTTGATTCCACTTTTTGATCTAGCTCTGACTTCTAAAGTTTTGTATGGTAGACAATATTTTGATATTTTTGATTGCTTCACATCAATCGTTTGCATCTGCGGTCGTCATCTTAATTTTGCGTTTTTCAGATCGAGTTATAGCCATTTTTTCATCGGATTTGTCCACCGAACAAGAAGTAGTTCATCTTCAGTACCGCGGTTCATTTGAATGTGATATAAAGATTATAAAAAGAAGAATTCATTTACCATTAGGTTTTTTACTGTCACTCCTAACCTCAATCGGATGAACACATTTTGACAGTTCAGTAGTACTATTTGTAAACAGAAATTTCTTTTGTTTGTTCATTGACAAATTGGATCAGACCATTTACGGTCCGTATCGCCTAAATAAAGTTTTAAAATACTTGTTCACGATTGAATACGGTTCGTTTTTGATATTTATTAAATAAAAGTGACTAGTTGCAAAGTGTAAAGATGATTGTTTTAGATGTGCTCTTCGATTTTTGTTTAAGCTTGTTTGTAAACAGTACCGCTGAACTGTCAAGGATGAATACTTGTTCATTTGTGTCGTCACGATAAAAAACCTAATTAGATTTTTCATCATGACGTCACAATTGAACAAGAATTCATCCTTTACAGTTCACCGGTACTGTTTACAAACAAGCTTCAACGAAATCGAGGAACACATCCCAAACAAGCATCTTTACACTTCACAACTAGCAACTTTGAACCGCTGAACTGTCAAAATGTTTGAGGTTAGCAGTGACGGTAAAAAACCTAATTAGATTTTTTATCGTGACGTTACAAATGAATAAGAATTCATCAATTCAAATGAACCAGAATGACAGTTCAGCAATACTGTTTACAAACAAGCTTAAACAAAATCGAGGAACATATCTCAAACTTCCCTTCCTGAGCAGCCTAGATAGCCGTGTAGTGTCAGTAGCGGTTTTCCAACTAGCTAATAATAATGCTACGGTCCACCTGTACCGGTGGTATAAGTCCCCCAAACAGGTAAGCCGTGTGGCATAAGGCGGATTTATATTCTACCAAGAATTGATCCACTGGTTTCCTGTTCCAAGTCGTAAAAGGCCACAAAAATAGTAACTAATACAGTCGTGAACGGAATATTTTGGGTTTTTCCCTTACTGGATACACGCAATGCTTAGCAATCGACTTCTTTGTTCATCGTTTCGACAAGCAGAGATTACAAAGCTAAGTGTCTGTGGGTGTCCTCAAGGTGGTGTACTATCCCCACTTTTATGGAACCTAGTCGCATTACCACTCTCTTTGATTTAATGCACCAAGCCCTGCCATCTGATCAACAATGGTGTTGTTACGTCCTCATGATTTTCCAAAAGCTCGTCTGCATTGGCATTGCATTGCATTGAAGTCAATGTGAGCAGATCCCGACCCGACGTATATAACTTGATCAGCCACAGTGACCTCTGAACCGAAGAAATGTAACGGACGAGCTCCTGTGATTATCCTACGATGAGTGAAAAGCACCATTGGTTTTTTGCCCGGATTTACTATCTGTAAATCCGGGCAAAAAACCAATGGTGCTTTTCACTCATCGTAGGATAATCACAGGAGCTCGTCCGTTACAGTTCTTCGGTTCAGAGGTCACTGTGGCTGATCAAGTTATATACGTCGGGTCGGGATCTGCTCACATTGACTTCAATGCAATGCAATGCCAATGCAGACGAGCTTTTGGAAAATCATGAGGACTCAAACCCAGATATATTCATTGGATCTACACAACTATCGTTAGACCAATTTTAGCATATGGATGTCTTGTACGGTGGCAGACAGGAGAAGTCGCGACAGTTCAGTCAAAGCTAAATCATCTCCAAATGATGAACCTAATGGCGATGACAGGAGCATTCACGACAACTTCTACTGCTGCTCTAGAGGCGCTACTGTGCATTAAACCACTACATGTGTTCCTAAAACAAGAAGCATTATCTTGTGCGTACCGTCTTAAGGATACAGGGCTTTGGAACAGTAACCCTTTAGATTAACTAACCACACTCGCTTGTGGTCTCAAATGTTTACCTGGGTTGAGTATTTACTCGCTTCTAGTGACTTAACTCTCACATGCAGTTTTCCTTTCAAAACATTCAATGTGAGCTATCCTCCTGGTGGTTGACTGGTTATTTAAAATGACAGCTTGATGAACACATAGTTTGTTATACGGACGGCTCTCTGTTGAATGGTCGTGCTGGTGCTGATGTCTACTGTCGTAAAATGAGGCTAGAGCAGTCTCATTCACTTGGTAAATACTGTACTGTGTTCGAAGCAGAAATGTACGCGATTCTGTGTGGAATACAATCGGCATTTCAGCAGAGGATCTGTGGCAAACGAATTTATTTTTGTTCCGACAGTCAGGCAGCTTTAAAAGCACTCAGTTCGAATGATTCACGGTCGAATCTAGTGATCGCATGTCGAACTCAAATTGAAGATCTTAACATCTCAAATGCTGTTTACGTCTTATTGGTACCCGGCCATTCTGGTATTACTAGAAATGAATTGGCGGATTAGTTGGCTAGAGCTGGTGCAACGAATGATTTCGTTGGTCCGGAATCAGCTTTACCACTTTCAACTAGTGGGATAAAGCACAAGATTCGTTCTTGCGCTGCATCCAAACATTCCTGCAAAAGGATATTCCATCGTTTCTCACCCAATGTGATAACGAGCTATAGTCAGAAGGGTTCATCGTTCTTCCTGGAGTGAATGAATCTTTCTGTATTCACCTAAAACAGGGTTTAGCAGGTTGTTTGGCATCCTTTATGGGGTACCGAATTTACTTCTGCTCGTACATACTGCGAATCGTTCTGCATTCCTCCGGGAGTGCAGAATGGTGTCGCTTTTGTAAAATCTCTAAATCCTCTCGGGGGTTGGAGGTTTTATTAACTGTGCATCGTTCATCAGAAAGAACGCACATAGTAACAAACCTAAATAGGTTTTACAGGCTCGGGCCCTCGTAGAGATTCAGAATTTACTTCTGCTTCCACTAAATGTGATTCCCAGCAGATTGTTCAGCATCCCTTAGGGGAGCAGAATTTACTTCTGCTTTTTTGTGTTTTTTGTGTCGTCAATTTTCCCCATCATCCTAGTCCAAACCGTACCATTTACTTCAATCCTTCCCTCTTATATATCGGGAAAATGATGCTAAAAACAAATTGATGGCAAGGCACAAATCTGCAAATATCAAGGGGAACGTGCCATTTGAGCCAATTTGATCTGATTCCTGATGGACAGTTCAGCGGTTCTGTTGGCGAACAAGCTTAAACAAAATCGAGGAACACATCTCAAACAAGCATCTTTACACTTCACAACAACAACTTTGATATTATAAACCTTTGAAACGAACCGTGGAATCGTTAACAAATGTTTTGAAACTCTAATTAGACGATATGTACCGTGAACGTTCTCATCCGATTGTCATCAGACAAACTTAAAAAAATCAGTTTACAAACAATACCGCTGAACCGTCAAAACGTTTGAGGTTAGCAGTGACGGTAAAAAACCTAATATATCTACAGGGTCCGCAATCTAATATTTTTTTTGAATTTGCGGTTATTTCGACATTGGTAACCTTAATGTCACTAATGATTTGACAGAAAGTTAGTTTTATCCTTCCGCTGAACGAAAATGGTTGTGTACGAGACCATCCGATGCGTTATCGCTTCGCCAACTGGACTTGCGATCAGCTTGAAGAAGGCGCCAATTTTTGAAAAAATCATTTTCTCGGATGAGGCACATTTTCATCTCGGCGGGTATGTTAATAAGTAAAATTGTCGTATCTGGGGAAGGAAAATCTGCACGTTATCATGGAGAAGCCGATGCATCCTCAGAGCGTGACGGTTTGATGCGGATTTTGGTCTGGCGGCATCATTGGGCCATTTTTCTTCGAAATTGAGGCAGGAGCCGCCGCCACGGTCAATGGCGAACGCTACCGCGCAATGATTAGCGATTGGTTCTTCCCGTTACTTGAAGAGGAAGACTTGGACACCATTTGGTTCCAACAAGACGGTGCTCCGTGCTACACAGCCAACGCTACGATCGATCTTCTGCGCACAGTCTTTGAAGATCGAATTATCAGTCGAAATTCAGATGTCGTTTGGCTGCCTCGGAGCTATGATTTGACGCTGTTAGACTATTATCTTTGGGGGGCTGTCAAAGACAAGTGTTATGTGAATAAGCCAGAGACAATTCAAGCTTTGAAGGACAACATTTGTGCAAATAGCTGAAATAAAGCTGCATACATTCGAAAATGTACTAAAAAACTGAACCGACCGTATGGCGTACTGCAAGGCCAGCCGAGGCAGCCATTTGAATGAAATTATATTCCACAATTAACCGGAAGGATTGTACTTTAATATGAAAAACTAAATTTTGAAATCGGATGAACCGTTTGTGTTTTATTGCATGTTTAAAAAAAAGGTTACATGGCAGACCCTGTATTCCACAGTACGCAAAGTTTTTAAGGGCATGTTCAAGAGTGTTGCAGTTCTAGATGCATGGTTTATGTCAGTTTTAAAATTTAACGCTGGAAATTATAGCAAGAAAATCTGACAGCCCCAGCAAAATTTTACTCGTGTTTCAAAAATACAAAAAATAGAACTGTTCGAATAAATAAAACTAAAACGGCACTACGTTTGTCTCAGTTTCTATTATATTATTAATCTTCCATATAAAACTTCCAGCTGCTGAATTTGCTCTAATACCATTTAAATGTGTGAACCATTTTCCGATCATCCAAAGTCGATTATATGAAGATATATTTCTTGTTGTAATTTCTATTCCTCTACCACATGCTGTGCATTTAATCACTGCCAGATCATTATTCTTAGTTCTGGTAAAACATTGTTTATAATTATTACCAACTTTACAGTTTATAAGCGTCGCTGCGCTGGATTGTCCAGCGAATTGCAGATTAGTGCTGCAACGACAATATTGACAATATCCTATACATCAACTGATAGAATCATGCTACATATTTTGTTGTCTTGTTTATGAACCACGTGCTTTATTTATTTATTATTTATTTATTTATTTATTTATTTATTTATTTAATCAACAGACAAATTTAAGTCCTAATTATTGTTTCTAAGAATATTTAAAAAATTTTCCCTTATTCGGCTGCGGGAAAAATGAAAATCGAATCCCGTCGAAACACCGTTGAAGGTTCGTTGCAATCCAATGAACGAAACGTTATCGAACCGTCGAATCGTTAACAAATGTTTTGAAACTCTAATTAGACGATATGTACCGTGAACGTTCTCATCCGATTGTCATCAGACAAACATAAAAAAATCCGTTTACAAACAATACCGCTGAACCGTCAAAACGTTTGTGGTTAGCAGTGACGGTAAAAAACCTAATATATCTACAGGGTCCGTAATCTAATATTTTTTTGAATTTGCGGTTATTTCGACATTGGTAACCTTAATGTCACTTCTGATTTGACAGAAAGTTAATTTTATCCTTCCGCTGAACGAAAATGGTTGTGTACGAGACCATCCGATGCGTTATCGCTTCGCCAACTGGGCTTGCGATCAGCTTGAAGAAGGCGCCAATTTTTGCCAAAAAATCATTTTCTCGGATGAGGCACATTTTCATCTCGGCGGGTATGTTAATAAGTAAAATTGTCGTATCTGGGGAAGGAAAATCCGCACGTTATCATGGAGAAGCCGATGCATCCTCAGAGCGTGACGGTTTGGTGCAGATTTTGGTCTGGCGGCATCATTGGACCATTTTTCTTCGAAATTGAGGCAGGAGCCGCCGCCACGGTCAATGGCGAACGCTACCGCGCCATTATTAGCGATTGGTTCTTCCCGTTACTTGAAGAGGAAGACTTGGACACCATTTGGTTCCAACACGACGGCGCTCCGTGCCACACAGCCAACGCTACGATCGATCTTCTGCGCACAGTCTTTGAAGATCGAAATAATAGTCGAAATTCAGATGTCGTTTGGCCGCCTCGGAGCTATGATTTGACGCCGTTAGACTATTATCTTTGGGGGGCTGTCAAAGACAAGTGTTATGTGAACAAGCCAGAGACAATTCAAGCTTTGAAGCACAACATTTGTGCAAATAGCTGAAATAAAGCTGCAAACATTCGAAAATGTACTAAAAAACTGGACCGACCGTATGGCGTACTGCAAGGCCAGCCGAGGCAGCCATTTGAATGAAATTATATTCCACAATTAACCGGAAGGATTGTACTTTAATATGAAAAAATAAATTTTGAAATCGGATGAACCGTTTCTGTTTTATTGCATGTTTAAAAAAAAGGTTACATGGCGGACCCTGTATTTCACAGTACGCAAAGTTTTTAAGGGCATGTTCGGGAGTGTTGCAGTTCTAGATGCATGGTTTATGTCAGTTTTAAAATTTAACTCTGGAAATTATAACAAGAAAATCTGACAGCCCCAGCAAAATTTTACTCGTGTTTCAAAAATACAAAAAATAGAACTGTTCGAATAAATAAAACTAAAACGGCACTACGTTTGTCTCAGTTTCTATTATATTATTAATCTTCCATATAAAACTTCCAGCTGCTGAATTTGCTCTAATACCATTTAAATGTGTGAACCATTTTCGCAGTCTCGTTATTCCATCGTAGCTGGTGGTGATAACGATGAACTGGTCCGGCGGGAGGGGCCTGGTGAATTATTGTCTGATACTGGTCGAGATATTGGGTTCGATTCCTAATTTGTTCAAGAATCTTCCCGGGTTGAAAATTTTCTTGATCAACCCTGGATAGTAATTGTAATATATAATGTAGTATAGTAATTTCTTTTTGTTCAGCTGCTCTATCGAAGGAATATCTATGCCTGCTAAGTTAACCAGCTCGTTTCAATTTTTGATTACTGGTTAAAGCATGTAATAATATTAATTATCACTTAGATAACTCGTTCAGCTCACACCTTTGTAGGGGTATGAGGTGGGACCATCATCATCATCATCATCATCATCATCATCCAAAGTCGATTATATGAAGATATATTTTTTGTTTTAATTTCTATTCCTCTACCACATGCTGTGCATTTAATCACTGCCAGATCATTATTCTTAGTTCTGGTAAAACTTTGTTTATAATTATTACCAACTTTACAGTTTATAAGCGTCGCTGTGCTGGATTGTCCAGCGAATTGCAGATTAGTGCTGCAACGACAATATTGACAATATCCTATACATCAACTGATAGAATCATGCTACATATTTTGTTGTCTTATTTATGAACCACGTGCTTTATTTATTTATTTATTTATTTATTTATTTATTTATTTATTTATTTATTTATTTATTTATTTATTTATTTATTTATTTATTTATTTATTTATTTATTTATTTATTTATTTATTTAATTATTTATTTATTTATTTAATCAACAGACAAATTTATTTCCTAATTATTGTTTCTAAGAATATTTAAAAATTTTTCTCTTATTCGGCTGCGGGAAAAATGAAAATCGAATCCCGTCGAAACACCGTTGAAGGTTCGTTGCAATCCAAAGACGGCACCGTTGATTCCGTAGTTAGTACGACGTAGAGGCAATCTGAGGAGGTTGTTGTTGCGGAGAGCTCTGGAACGATCATTGATGTTGATTTGACTAAGAAGTGCCGGGCAATCGATAATGTACAGACATCGGCAATCAGCATTGCACGGACCAGGTCACGACGCACTTGCAAAGTATCGAGCCCGATAAGCATTCCACGGCTTTCGTAGCTCGGCAGCTGATGAGGGTTGGTCCAGGGCAATTTGCGAAGAGCGAAACGAACGAAACGTCGTTGGATTGACTCAATTCTGAGAACACCGTTAACACAGTGAGGGTTCCATATCACCGAGCAGTATTCGAGTGTTGAACGAACAAGTGAGCAGTAGAGCGACTTCAAACAGTATATATCTGTGAAGCGCTTAGCAATTCTCATAACAAATCCCAAACAACGAGAAGCCTTCGTAACTATGTAACCAATATGCTGCTTGTAATTCATTTGTTCGTCTAGATAAACTCCAAGATCCTTAACACAAGTGACTCTTTCAATCGCTGCATCATGGAGGCAATAATCAAACCGCAAAGGGTCTTTCTTACGAGTGAATGTGATAATAGAGCATTTGCTAATGTTTAAAGTCATTCGGTTGATCTCGCACCACCTTGAAAAAATCGTCAGTTGACGCTGAAGGTATGAAGCATCCTCTGCACTCTTGATTATTTGGTATAACTTCAAGTCATCAGCAAAAGATAGTCGTGGGCCTTCTAGTGAGTAATTTACATCGTTGAAATAAAGGAGGAAAATCAGTGGACCGAGATGGCTTCCTTGAGGTATTCCGAAAAAAGCAAAGAACTCCTGCGATAGACTGTCATTGATTTTAACCGCCAGCCGTCGATTGCATCCATCGAAGAACACTGGAACCGAAACCCAGCCTATCCAGTTTGGCGATCGTGATAGCGTGATTGATATTATCAAAAGCTGCGGAGAGATCCGTGTAAATAGCATCCGTTTGGAAGCCATTAGACATAGCATCCATTATGTACGTCGTAAAAGATAAGAGATTAGTAGCAGTGGAGCGTTTCGGCATGAATCCGTGTTGAGTTTCCGCGATGTATTGTTTACAGTGGTCGAAAATTGGCTTAAGAACTACTAATTCGAACAATTTAGGTATGGCGCTTAGGGCAGTAATTCCACGATAATTGTCAATGTTCTTTTTGTCTTCTTTTGTGTGAACTGGAAACATGTAGGAAGATTTCCACATAACGGGAAAGACTCCGGTCGTGAGTGATAGTTGAAACCGTTGGCATAAGGGAGTTACTATTGTACTTGAACATCTCTTCAAGACAATTGTAGGAATACTGTCGGGTCCAAGCGAGTGTGAAGGTTTAAGTTTTACGATTGCCGTTAGTACAGCGATGTCGATATTGATTAAATTCAAAGACTGGCACGATATGGGAACATTAAGAGCCGCCTGAGAGATTTGGTACGGGCTTAAGTTCTCTCTAGAAAAATCACTGGAAATTTTTTTCCTAAACATATCGCTTATCTCTTGCGTGCAGGAACCAGTTTGTTGTTCGTAAAACATGGTCGAGGGTAGGCCCGATTCCTTTCTTAGCTCGTTTACATGTTTCCAAAATGGTTTTGGATCGGACTTAAGCCTCCTTTGCACATTGCGCAAATAGTTCGAGTAGCAACGCTTGGCTGTCTTTGTGTATACTTTATTTATTTGCATGTAATTTTGTCGAAACACTAAGCCGCCATTCTTCGAGTATTTCTTCAATGCGGTCCTTTTTGAACTTTTCAAACGTATTAGCTCTGCGGTTTGCCACGGAGCCTGTTTGGAGGGCTGGATAATTCGCTTTGGAACGTATTGATCGATTGCGTACGTCATAGCGTTAGAAAAGGTTTGAGTCGCAAGATTAACATCGTCGTTGTCAAGAATTTCACTCCAGGTCAAGTTAGAAACAAAAACAATGACAATGGTGTCTAACGGATTTCACCAGAGGAAAGGGTGTTGCGATAATTCTGGGTGCACAATCGGATTGGCTCGAGAAGCAGAGGTCGAGTATTCTGCCATTCTCATTTTGAACGTGATTCACTTGACGTAACAGGTTGAGACTGTATCTGTCAAGCAAGTTCGTGATACCAGTGTGGAAGGAAGAATGCAACGCATATGAACGGAAGGAATTTCGTCTATCGATCAGTGACAGGTCACGTATGTATATCGATCAGTGACAGGTCACGTATCCGGTCCGGTGGACATACCTGCTCAACGTTGTTTTCAGAAGCGTTTTGCAAAAGTTGTGCTTTCAAACGACGACGAATAGCAACAAGAACTCCACCACCGATGATTTTGTTACTATTGCGGGAGCTGCGATCAGTTCGAAATACTTCGTAGTTGCTATCGAATGCTTGTATGTACAGCGTATTTTCGGTCAGCCAAGTTTCTGTTAATGCGATGATATCAAAACACTCGTCCGAACAGGCTAGTCGATAATTCTCCAAGCATGAATTCATACCGCCTGCGTTCTGATAATAAACTTGAATTTGTAAAACGTGGCTATGTAAGTTTGAGCTGGAAGCAGGGAGGCAGTCAATTGTTGAATTGTGCAAGTTGCTAGTATACTTGTCGGCGGCGACGGGTTGGAAGACCTCTTCACTGCTCTCGCACACTGGACCGGGACGGCTGACGAGCGCTGGCTGCGATGGCACGACTGTGGCGAGGGGATCAGAGGCTTCCATAATACCAACTGCATTGCATCCCAGTGTCCGGTGAATAGAAGTCATCGAACTGGAACCGGAGAACGAATCAGCGCATACATAACTGGGAAATGATGAATACTTGCCATGGAGAAAAGTTTGGAAACCCCCTTCACCGCATCCGCCCACAGGACCGGGACGGCTGATGAACGCTGGTGGCGACGGCACGACTGGGGCGGGGGTGTCGGAGGCTTCCATTATTCGAACAACGGTGCGTCCCAGTGTGTTACATCCAGTTATCGTCGAGCAGCATCCACTTGTGGCGATGCCGGCGTAGGAGACGGGTCCACTACAGGAGGAATTCGAAATTTTTGAGTAGATTTGTCCTCAAACTCGCGAAAGTAAATTCCTTGTGGCTACGTTGCGGGATTTAAAGCGACGGACTCCAACCCTCGATCAAGACCGACTTTGAACGAGACAAAAGTCATGGTGCTAACGTCAGCATTTTTGGCAACCAATTTAACAACAACCGGGTCCTGTGCTAGTCCGAGATTGGCTCGTACCAAGGCAGAAATCTCGTTATTCGTGACATCAGGTCGAATACGGGACAAATAAAGCCAAAACTTATCAGTCGATTGTTCGCACACTGGAACATGAACGACGTTATCGCCTATAAGTTTAGAACCCGATTGGCACTCGGAAGCTTTTTGTTCGATATCAAGTCCACGAGGTCTTTTAGCCGGACGACGATTGTCCAAGGATGACCAGGGCCGATTGAATGGATTGAGTGTCCGTGGAGTCGGTTTAGATAGTGCTTTTATCTCACTCTGTAAGCTGTTTATTGCCTCCGTGAGTGATACCAATGGCGACTTCTCGTCTGCAGCTTTCGTGATAGAGCGGGGATGCGAGTTCTCGAACAAACTAGCGCAAGCATCACACATCCAGAAAAGATTTTTTTGATGCGATGTAAAATACCCCAAAAGAGCACGTGAGACTCCCGAGCATGCCATGTGAAACGAGCATCCACAGTATCCACGGCAAACTACTGAATCAATACCGGTAATGACTTGACTGCATTTAGCACAGTTTTTCTCTATGTTCATCCAGGGAAGCGCCTTTGATTAGGCTATACACCAAGCAGATGACTAAGTATACGAAGAACTCGATCAAGACGATAGCTTATTGTTTAAACCACAAAGTGACAGCAGCTGTACAAATAGCACTAAGCACAACACGAATAAACGTAAATCACTAGCCAATATGCAATTGATGGCAAAGAATAACACCTCACACAGATTCAAACAGCATATAGTCAATCACCAGTTGAAATATGAACTATATAAAGATGCGGAAAACAGTTTAAATTGCAAAAATAACGGACTTTTAAAAACACAACAAACTTAATTGAACAGTGTTCCCAGAACCAAAAAAAAAAATGCTTCAACATCAATGAATATATTGTCTTGCCTTCACTATCGAAGCACATAACGATGGAATTTTATTTTCTGTATGCGCTTTAAGTTGATAATGTATGTTTATGAATCAATGGGTTTGACACTGAACGTTACAAGGGTGTGAATTTTCGTACAATTATGAGTGATTAATATATCGTCTATATATAGTCTACACACCATTGGTGCACAGTGGACTTTGCTGGAGCAACATAATCAGGCGAGAGAGACGTCGCTTCCGATTTTTCCTGCATGCACAATATGAAAATCATGAAACTTATCTTCTCATGAGATCATACCTACACTCAGACAAAAAAATATATGGAATTTCATAATGAAATTCTATGGTTATTAGCCACAAGAATATCGTATGCAAATCAAAAGACCGCCTTTTAAAGCCACGATAATTGTAATTCCAATATAAAGCTTTATGAAATTCATATGAAATTTTTTGGAACATTTTGCGAAATTTTTATGACAAACATAACTTCTCTCATATATTGTGAAGTTGTTCGTGTGAAAACTATAATAGTATATTGCTGAGGTATATTTTTCATATTAATTTTATGAAATGTTTATTTTGGCGATTTTTGATGCATCAAATATTTGACTTATGATTTTCACTAATCAATTTGCCTGAGTGTAATATTAACGATATTATGAGTAATATTAACGAGATTATGATATTCAAATCATGAAAATGTTTATGAGATTTGCTCATCAGTAATCAGTAATCTACACGGAAAAGCCAGCGATCGCAAAGCAACTAAAATATTAGTTGTTTTTCTGATTTTGATTGGTTAAAATTTGGTACAACTAATCGACTGTTGATTAAACTAATCTGTCATTTCTGATTTATCGTGCTGGCAGCTTAGCAACGACACCCAACAAAGACACGCACCACAAACAAGTAATGAAATGTTTCAGTTGAGCAATGCCAAACAACCTGAGCGAACAATGAAACGTTTCAATGAGATGTCACTCGTGCAATTGAGCAAAGACACAATCCCAGCAAAGTAACTTGTATGCATGAAAGCAAAAAAATGTCTTAGTTGTTTCAACCATTTATTCAGTTATTTGAACTTAAGACGCAAATTGCAATAAATATTTTTTACTGTTAGCCTCTTCGGGGAGCAGCTAATCGTTCACTGCTTGAACAACGAAATTTTACCTTATTAACTGCTTATATCTTTATCACTAAACCCACTAAACTAAGGATATAGAAATGCACCAAAAGATTACAATTCTCAAAAGGGAACTCACCAGAAAAATGGTCACAGGGAATTAGGAAATTTTTCCTTCACTTGCAGAATAGCTCGCTAGTAAACCTAATGCTTCAGATACACTTTCAAGAAAATACAAATAGTACCACTTCACTTTAGCAGCAAATCTTCAAGCGTTAAGCGGTTTCAAAAACATTGACATGAACTGTCCTAGAATACATTACTCTCAGATGAAATAAAATCATTTATACTGTAGGAATATCTATTTACCACTTGGAAAACTTGTTTTTCAATTATTTGATATATTCTTCTGCATACTTTCACTTACATAAAACGACCACTACGTAACTAACATAAATGACGTTCATTTACCATTGAAAATTTTCAATATGAAACACTTCTGGTGAAATGAAAAGGTTTTTTGTTCTGCGTTTTGCTGTCTTCGTTCTCCGCCAAGTGACAGCATTTGAATACAACAATTTCGATTACCTGAATGGTTATGTCAAAATCAACAGATGTGTTAGTTAAATCAACAACATTTTAGTTGAAACAACCAGGCCGTGAAACAACAATTGCAATATTGTAATTTTTTTATCTGCGGGTTCTCCGTGTAGCAGGCATGGTCTCATGAGAAGTAATGTTTTATTATTATCGTAATTTCTTAATCATGGTACCGGCAATGGATTCGTATCCGTGTGTGTATTCTAATGTAACAATACACACATATATTTCGTAATGCTTTTAAAAATGCATCAGTACATGTATCAATACCCAACACTGAATCGATAATGCCCCCCGGTGAAAATCGATTAAGAAATTTCCGAAAAACTTTAGTGCACATTTTTTCAAAGATCTGCATATGTTACCTTGTGATTCTGGAACCGGAAGTCGGATAAAAATGAAATTCAATAGCATTCTAACACATGGATCAATAAGTCCCGAGACTAACAATGGAAACAACATTTTTTTTGAAAAAACTTTTTTTATTCATCAACCCTGTTAGGGTGATACAATGGTTCCAACGTTTTTTTTCGATGAACTGCTTTCTGAATCATCGACTCGTTGCTGTTTTTGTTCCATCGAAAGCAATCGCGGCACCCACTTGGAAAAAACCTTTTTCATGCTCAATTTTTCATGAAGGATAGTAAATACACTTCCATATGATATCTGTGTCATCTCAGCAATCTCACGGAGCTTCACTTTACGATCTTTCGTTATAATTTTTGTCACTTCACTCACATTTTCCGGTGTAACGGCTTCCACAGGTCTACCCGAGCGTTCCGCGCCATTTGTGTCGGTACGACCACGTTTAAACTCGGCGAACCACCGACAAATCGTTGCTTTTGATGGACAAGAGTCCGGATAACATTTTTCAATCCATTGCTTCGCTTGCACGATGTTTTTACCCATTAAAAAACAATGTTTTATCAAAACACGAAACTCGGTTTTTTCCATTTTTTAAACAAACTACAAAACGACTTTACTCTAACCTTGATAACTCAGCTGTTTCTGGTCGGATCGATTTAAAATTTTGACCCGTTTCAAGCAAAGGTTAGTACTCTAGAAAGAGTTGGTTACTGGTTTACTACGAGCGCCATCTCTGCTTGAGTCTCGGGACTTATTGATCCATGTGTTATGTGACCACATGACCTTTCGTCTGAATCTAAGTGTGTGAAAATAGTTTCAGCCATCTCTGAGAAAAGTGAGTGACAATTTTTTTCCCATTTTTTGGTGTATATCACCCTGTAATTCTTTAAGCGGAGTTCGGATCGGGAGAAAATTTTGTAGCAGTCTATGGGATCATAAGACCTCTCATCTAAATATGAGTTTGTGCAAATCATTACATTATTTATTATTTGTCACATATACATAGACATACATACATATATACACACACAGGCATTTTCGAATCTCGACTAACTAAGTCGAAATGTATATGACACTCGGCACTCCGGACATCCGTTCAAAAGTCGATTTTCACAGTGATTGCATAGCTTTTCTGTATGAGAAAGGCAAAAAGAAAACAAAAACAAACAATTTACTTAACTAGACTCGCAGGGAAAGATTTTGATTTTTTGAAACGTGTCGGTTTTGGAGTACTAAAATATTTTGAGTAAAATATCGGCGAGAAAACTAGAGAAAGTATCGAGTTGTCACTGATCAACCTTGCCATGGCGAAGCGTTACTTTAATCGGAAAAAGCAAAGTTTAATTGATTTCAAGTTAGAAGAGATGAGCGTTTTCGTGTATAACACAAGTAGAAGATTTGTGATCTTTTTTGCAAACAATTCAGCAGCGCCTTTTGCGAAGAATCATTGTCTAATCATCACATTCTTGAAGCTGCGAATAATGTCCCACTACGCTCCCCTATTGGATCATGCCCTGTTGTCACAATGGATACAATGAAAACGGCATGCACTAAGCTGAAAAAATCGAAAAGTGCTGGGCCTGATGGCATTCCGTCTATAGTGCTCAAAAAGTGTTCGGAAAATTTATTAGCTCCATTGGTGATATTATTTAATACATCCTTACGCTCTGGAATTTTTCCCGAACCATGGAAGAAATCATTAATCTTCCCCGTATTTAAAAAAGGCAATAAATGTGAAATATCGAACTACAGAGGAATTGCCGCTTTGTGTGCTGTATCTAAGCTCTTTGAATTAGTCGTTTTGGATTTCATCATACACAATTGCTCTAATTATATACCTTCAACTCAGCATGGTTTCATACCTAAACGATCTACATCTACGAATCTTGTGTGTTATACTTCCTATGTCATTCATTCGTTACAGGCGCGACAGCAGGTTGACGCTATATATATTGACTTCTCCGCTGATTTTGATAAAAAAATCACCAAATAGCTATTGCTAAACTCGGAAGACTTGGATTCAGCGGTCCTTTTTTGAACTGGCTGCAGTCTTATTTGATTAACCGTACTATGATAGTTAAAATCGGTGACTGCACAGCCGCACCCTTCCTAACTAACTCGGGGGTACCTCAGGGTAGTCACCTCGGACCCTTTTTATTTTTGCTGTATCTGAATGATTTGAACCTTGCACCACAGACTAACAGACATGACAGTATGAGTAAATTCTTATTAAAATAATTTTTCGTGATGCACTAGTTCCACCTATATTGTACTGCGCGAACTATTTACTATCTGTACACCCCTTGTGTTATGTAAAAGTTAATTTACTAGTTGGTTCCCCCTCGTTTGTCAACACCGATCAGCTGCTTGCAGGGATGCCTGATTTCATCATAATATTTGGAAATGAATCATCACAGTAAATTATTATATTACGTTAATAATGTATTAAACTTTTTAGCGATGTTGGAAGGTAACCATTTATTTTTCTCAACATTGTTCATCTAGACTATTTTTTATTGTGTTGGTAATTTTCACCCGAAATTAAGTGGCGGCAGATCAGAAGCAAGTAAATATTGCCACTGAACGGGTTCGATTTTGTATTGCGTTGAAGGATGAGAGGTAGGCACAATTTTGTATATAGTTTTCGCAATATGTATTAAATCTGTATCCTGCATGAAATTCGCATACAAATGCAAATACATATCAATACATTACAGGTTACATTCTGTATAAATGGCAACTCTGTTGGTAAATGAAAAAAATAACACAGTCTAGATGACAGACAGGATGTTTTTGATAGGGTAACGTGGCGCCATCATGACACATGTGAGTACTGTCCCAAATAAAGGAATATTCGAAATGACAGTTAAAATGATTGAAGAATCTAATTTGAGTGTCCTGTCTGTTAGTCTGTGCTTGCAGTGCAATGCAAAAAATTATCATTCGCCGACGATTTTAAATTGTATCATCCTACCAAAGACCTGGAAGATGCCAGATTCCTGCAGAAACAGTTAGATATCTTCTCCAGTTGGTACGACCTCAATAGATTGGTCCTGAATGCTTCAAAATGTTCCATAATTTCTTTCTCACGTAAACGCACAGTAGTTGTATTCGACTATACCATTTCCCAGACTATTCTCAAACGAGAATCGACTGTCAAGGATTTAGGAGTTCTGTTGGATTCAAAACTTAATTTTAAGAATCACGTAGAGTATACGATCTCTAAGACTACCAAAATGCTAGGATTCATATTTCACATTACAAAGAGCTTTAATAACATATATTGTTTTAAAGCACTATATTGTGCACTGGATCGCTCTATACTCGAATATGCTGCAGTCGTCTGGGCTCCCTATTATCAACTCGACATTCAACGCATAGAAGCTATTCAGCATAAATTTATTCGGTTTGCCCTTCGCAGTCTTCCTTGGAGGGATCCCAACAACCTTCCCAGCTATAGTGAGCGCTGTAAACTTATCGATTTAGACTTGTTATCCGTACGTCGAGACATCTGTAAAGCTATTTTCGTGGCGGATTTGTTACAATCTCAAACTGATTGCCCCGAATTGTTACATAAATTGAACCTAGCTATTAATTTTCGCAATCTCCGATCTCATCCATTTCTCAGAATTCAATTTGCTCGCACTAATTGCGGCTATAACGAACCGTTTTCTAGTATGTGCCGTCTATTTAATCGATGTTCTCACTTGTTCGATTTTCACTCATCTCGCAACACCGTGAAAAATTATTTCTGAATTACTTCTCTACTTCTTAAGTATTAAGGTATGACATGGTATCTGCTGGATTATTGTGATCTTACCCACTCCGTCTCTCTACAATCTCTATTGGAAACTAACTAAATTCGCTCGTTGAAAGTAACTCGGTCGTGCCTTCTACTTTTTCTTTGTCATCCACCATCCGTTTTTCGATCACTAACCAGATCTTCATGCCGATTCTAATCCCGTCGTTTTCTTTGTCTTTCACCATCTTTTTGGTCACTAATTAGATCTACATGCTGATTCTAACACCGTCGTTAGCCCACTCTCGCTCACCACCCCACCCCCTCACCAACCATTATATAACATTTACCTACCCATTTTTTTCTACTCTCACCTTTTAAGCATGAGCGCTATTACTGCCCTGCAATGTTTAGTGTCATCAACTAGTTATAGAAAGGGTTATAGATTTAGTTTTAATTGTTAGTGTTAAGCCCAAATGTATCTGTTGGATCATTGTAATCCGTTGATACAAATGATGGGGAGGTTTTATGCCTGTTGGAGAGAGAGAGAGACAGATTGCCAAATTTCATCTCCATCGGGCTTTTCCCTGCTCCAAAAGAAATAAATAAAGAAAAGAAATAAATAAAGAGTTAGCCTTTGAATATTGGACATTAAATTCATCAGTTTTATTGGACATGTACGTAGTTTTGGAAATGTTTGCAATATTTCAACTATTTTTTCTACAATTTTTTAGGTATTTTCATACTCATGACAATCGGTTTGCTGTCTATAGGCTCAGGAATATTGTCTCATTTACTGCACCCATACATTCGTATTTTTAAATGGGTATGTATCGAAAGTTCTATTTCACTAATGATTAGCATATTTTCTTAGCCACATTTAACTCACTACACTAATTATGCCGTATTGCACTACCAACAAAACTTCTCCGTTTTTCGTAAACCTATGAGCTATTATTCTCTGTGATTTTCTCAGAAGCTCTCGCCCACATTATCGAAATGACGGAATGCGTAATGAATTCTTACTCGACTGCATGATTTTTCGGTGATTTTTGATCGGTTCAGTGCTAGAATTTTCGCCTGAGTTGGCTGCTCGATCTACCCGATTGACAGTGACATTATAAATGTCATTGAATATTCGCTCATTTTATGAATGTGTTAGTGTAAAATTTAGGCACCTTAAGCCATTTCACTACAGTCCAGCTAGAGGAATGGATGGTGCTGACTAAGGTAGTTCGTTTTATTAATTTCCAGCGAATTTCAACAGTTTATGTAGGAATTCTAAAAAGAACTGGTTATTTACTAGTTCTGTATATCCGAAAAACATGAAGATTTAAATTTGTATATTCAGTTATGTGATGTTTTCATTTAAAAATAAACTGAAAATCAGCACAAAAACGTGAAAAATCGGAAAAGAAGAAGACGAATTGACAATTCAGTCCGCATCTTTTCACTCAATTCCGACAAATTTCCGAGTCAAGCGGTTCTAGGCGAAATTCATTCGGAATCAGTTGTTGCACTGGAGTTGGAATTGATTCGGAATTCCACATGATTTCCACATGGAATTTCGAATGAAAATTTCTCGCCGATTCGGAATTGATTCGGAATCCATTCGGATCTGATAATGTGGGCGTCAGCAGTTCTTCAACTATCCAGTTGAATTTTGCAGGTATCATATTAAGAGGGACAGTGATTGCTTATCAGAAAAATAAATGAAAACAGATTTTTCTTCCATAAATAAGTTTATTTTTGAAGCCAGTTTATAGTTTTTACAACCAGTTTTTCTTCGCCGTAACATCACTTTTACATATAATTCTTATTCTAATATTGAGGTTACTATGCCCGGTGAAAATGAACGGCGGCCCTAGTGAAAAATGGTAGACCAATACGGTTCCTGATGGAAACAAAACAATATATAAAACCGATTCACACGTAGTATCAGGCGACTATCACCGGAATGGAACAGTAACGGAACGAAAACATTAATTGTAAGCAATTAATATGAGGGAGCACTACGTTAAGTTCACGGAACATTTTAACGTGGAGTACATGAGCAATATTCGGCTAAAAAAATTAATAAATTAATCTTAACAAACCAATCTCATTTGCATTTGTGGTTGTAAGTGAGCTGTCAGAAAGACTAATAATTCTAATGTAGTCACAACGATTTGAATTTAATAAAACATATTCTTCTTATTTTCAAATATCGTATTAGATATTTCGTCATTTATTATTAAATGGACTCAAGAATATTATTTGAACCAAACGTTTAACTACTATAAATTGTAACATAAGCTGTTATTTTCATCAATTACAAAATAAACATGAATTAATTGTTCCCTCTTTCAGTTTTCATTATTATTCTCAATACATTTCAAACAATCAAAATAATCGATTTTAACCTGCTGGTAATAATTGAAAACTCAAATGAGAACCACCACCCTCTACTTATCACTACAAACTGAGCAAGCAAAACCTCAAGTAACTAGGTACAGTTATTCTATTGATGATGAATTCTAGGAGCTTCGGTAACAAAAGTAAAATGAATGAGAAGGAATATGCTGACAGTCAACGTATATAAACTTCATTTTCATAAAAAAAAATGTTCGATTGAAATTAAGTTTTACCGCACTGGTCACGACAAGCACGAATGCCTTGAACTGGGACATTGGATAGCCTATCTTGGGTAAGCAAAGAATTTATTAGTTGAGATCTGGCACCACGATACTCCACGCATGTTCAAACGACATGATCAATATCCCGATAACCTTCGCCACAAGCACAATGATTAGTCTTGTAGAGTCCAATTCGAAGTAGATGTGCATGTAACGTGTAGTATTTGGACATGAATCGGAACATCACACGAAAGAAATCGATACCGCCCCCTGAACCATGCCTTTGTCGATATTTTAGGTATAATTGGGTGCAACCACCGAATCAGATAATCCTTACCGGGTCGCGCTGTAAAATTCGTTATCTTGAGGGGTTGATTTCCTGTAACATATGGTTAAAATAGGGTAAAAGCTCTATATTTCATCTCATTTGTAAGGACGTTACCTTAAAAACTTGATATAGCCACTAAAATCACTATGATTTTTTCATTTGTTTGCTTAATTCGCCTTGCTGCACATTGAGAGTTGATTTATATTCCTTGTAAATTAAAATTATATTCAAAAATTCACCTAAAAACACTTCTGAAATCTCAAAGGATTTTTATTTATCTTATCGTTGATCCTTTATTCGTCCTATAAATTAGCAATGGCGAGAGCAATCAGAACAAAACATTGCAGTATTACACTCTCAGGTTCAAAATCTTACTCTTCTTAAAAAGGGCCTAATGCCAACTATAAGACAACACTCGATATGTTTAGAACTAGTTTTGAATCATTTCGACGTTCTTTTGAATGTTTGGGTCGTTTTCGTTCCCTTTCGTTTAACATAAACATTTTTTCTGTAATGTTTATCCGGTAAATTTTAAACAAGAAACAAAAATGGAATTGTGCAGCAGCCCTAATTTTTCCATAAAAATCTTTATCTTAGCTAGCACAGGCAGTAGACCAGTTGAGTCATTGTAATGCCCACGGCTGGCTATTTCAACATATTGCATCAGCCAGTAGAAACCGATCGATAACCGATATATATATATATATATATATATATATATATATATATATATATATATATATATATATATATATATATATATATATATATATATATATATATATATATATATATATATATATATATATATATATATATATATATATATATATATATATATAAGTATAGGTTCTTGTTAGTTACATAGGTTGGAGTATAAAAGGGTCGGTTTTTGGTTTAAACGAGGCTTTTTTCTTAATTTTACTGTAGAGTAATGCTCCTTGGGCGACCGGGTAACACCGTAATCAAACTTGGACACCATTACTCAGGCCAAAAACAGTAGTTAAGAAAAATAAAGTGTAATTTGTCAGTTCAACTTAGAAAAGAAAAATAATATTTAAAGTTCGTTGAGTTGAAAGAAGTTAATGCATTGTATTTAAAAACGGAATAAAAAAATAAAGTGTAATTTGTCAGTTCAACTTAGAAAAGAAAAATAATATTTAAAGTTCGTTGAGTTGAAAGAAGTTAATGCATTGTATTTAAAAACGGAATAAAAAAATAAAGTGTAATTTGTCAGTTCAACTTAGAAAAGAAAAATAATATTTGATGAAAGTGTTAGTGTAAAATTTAGGCGCCTTAAGCCATTTCACTACAGTCCAGCTAGAGGAATGGATGGTGCTGACTAAGGTAGTTCGTTTTATTAATTTCCAGCGAATTTCAACAGTTTATGTAGGAATTCTAAAAAGAACTGGTTATTTACTAGTTCTGTACATCCGAAAAACATGAAGATTTAAATTTGTATATTCAGTTATGTGATGTTTTCATTTAAAAATAAACTGAAAATCAGCACAAAAACGTGAAAAATCGGAAAAGAAGAAGACGAATTGACAATTCAGTCCGCATCTTTTCACTCAATTCCGACAGATTTCCGTGTCAAGCGGTTCTAGGCGAAATTCATTCGGAATCAGTTGTTGCACTGGAGTTGGAATTGATTCGGAATTCCACATGATTTCCACATGGAATTTCGAATGAAAATTTCTCGCCGATTCGGAATTGATTCGGAATCCATTCGGATCTGATAATGTGGGCGTCAGCAGTTCTTCAATTATCCAGTTGAATTTTGCAGGTATCATATTAAGAGGGACAGTGATTGCTTATCAGAAAAATAAATGAAAACAGATTTTTCTTCCATAAATAAGTTTATTTTTGAAGCCAGTTTATAGTTTTTACAACCAGTTTTTCTTCGCCGTAACATCACTTTTACATATAATTCTTATTCTAATATTGAGGTTACTATGCCCGGTGAAAATGAACGGCGGCCCTAGTGAAAAATGGTAGACCAATACGTTTCCTGATGGAAACAAAACAATATGTAAAACCGATTCACACGTAGTATCAGGCGACTATCACCGGAATGGAACAGTAACGGAACGAAAACATTAATTGTAAGCAATTAATATGAGGGAGCACTACGTTAAGTTCACGGAACATTTTAACGTGGAGTACATGAGCAATATTCGGCTAAAAAAATTAATAAATTAATCTTAACAAACCAATCTCATTTGCATTTGTGGTTGTAAGTGAGCTGTCAGAAAGACTAATAATTCTAATGTAGTCACAACGATTTGAATTTAATAAAACATATTCTTCTTATTTTCAAATATCGTATTAGATATTTCGTCATTTATTATTAAATGGACTCAAGAATATTATTTGAACCAAACGTTTAACTACTATAAATTGTAACATAAGCTGTTATTTTCATCAATTACAAAATAAACATGAATTAATTGTTCCCTCTTTCAGTTTTCATTATTATTCTCAATACATTTCAAACAGTCAAAATAATCGATTTTAACCTGCTGGTAATAATTGAAAACTCAAATGAGAACCACCACCCTCTACTTATCACTACAAACTGAGCAAGCAAAACCTCAAGTAACTAGGTACAGTTATTCTATTGATGATGAATTCTGGGAGCTTCGGTAACAAAAGTAAAATGAATGAGAAGGAATATGCTGACAGTCAACGTATATAAACTTCATTTTCATAAAAAAAATGTTCGATTGAAATTAAGTTTTACCGCACTGGTCACGACAAGCACGAATGCCTTGAACTGGGACATTGGATAGCCTATCTTGGGTAAGCAAAGAATTTATTAGTTGAGATCTGGCACCACAATACTCCACGCATGTTCAAACGACATGATCAATATCCCGATAACCTTCGCCACAAGCACAATGATTAGTCTTGTAGAGTCCAATTCGAAGTAGATGTGCATGTAACGTGTAGTATTTGGACATGAATCGGAACATCACACGAAAGAAATCGATACCGCCCCCTGAACCATGCCTTTGTCGATATTTTAGGTATAATTGGGTGCAACCACCGAATCAGATAATCCTTACCGGGTCGCGCTGTAAAACTCGTTATCTTGAGGGGTTGATTTCCTGTAACATATGGTTAAAATAGGGTAAAAGCTCTATATTTCATCTCATTTGTAAGGACGTTACCTTAAAAACTTGATATAGCCACTAAAATCACTATGATTTTTTCATATGTTTGCTTAACTCGCCTTGCTGCACATTGAGAGTTGATTTATATACCTTGTAAATTAAAATTATATTCAAAAATTCACCTAAAAACACTTCTGAAATCTCAAAGGATTTTTATTTATCTTATCGTTGATCCTTTATTCGTCCTATAAATTAGCAATGGCGAGAGCAATCAGAACAAAACATTGCACTATTACACTCTCAGGTTCAAAATCTTACTCTTCTTAAAAAGGGCCTAATGCCAACTATAAGACAACACACGATATGTTTAGAACTAGTTTTGAATCTTTTCGACGTTCTTTTGAATGTTTGGGTCGTTTTCGTTCCCTTTCGTTTAACATAAACATTTTTTCTGTAATGTTTATCCGGTAAATTTTAAACAAGAAACAAAAATGGAATTGTGCAGCAGCCCTAATTTTTCCATAAAAATCTTTATCTTAGCTAGCACAGGCAGTAGACCAGTTGAGTCATTGTAATGCCCACGGCTGGCTATTTCAACATATTGCATCAGCCAGTAGAAACCGATCGAATTAATTGATTATGTACATAAGCGACGCGATCGCAGTGTAGTTACATAGGTAGTTATAGGTGGTAGTTAGTCTACCAGATATATATATATATATATATATATATATATATATATATATATATATATATAGATATATATATATATATATATATAGATATATATATATATATATATATATGTATATATATGTATATATATATATATATATATATATATATATATATATATATATATATATATATATATATATATATATATATATATATATATATATATATATATATATATATATATATATATATATATATATATATATATATATATATATATATATATATATATATATATATATATATATATATATATATATATATATATATATATATATATATATATATATATATATATATATATATATATATATATATAAGTATAGGTTCTTGTTAGTTACATAGGTTGGAGTATAAAAGGGTCGGTTTTTGGTTTAAACGAGGCTTTTTTCTTAATTTTACTGTAGAGTAATGCTCCTTGGGCGACCGGGTAACACCGTAATCTAACTTGGACACCATTACTCAGGCCAAAAACAGTAGTTAAGAAAAATAAAGTGTAATTTGTCAGTTCAACTTAGAAAAGAAAAATAATATTTAAAGTTCGTTGAGTTGAAAGAAGTTAATGCATTGTATTTAAAAACGGAATAAAAAAATAAAGTGTAATTTGTCAGTTCAACTTAGAAAAGAAAAATAATATTTCAAGTTCGTTGAGTTGAAAGAAGTTAATGCATTGTATTTAAAAACGGAATAAAAAAATAAAGTGTAATTTGTCAGTTCAACTTAGAAAAGAAAAATAATATTTAAAGTTCGTTGAGTTGAAAGAAGTTAATGCATTGTATTTAAAAACGGAATAAAAAAATAAAGTGTAATTTGTCAGTTCAACTTAGAAAAGAAAAATAATATTTAAAGGTCGTTGAGTTGAAAGAAATACCCCCTCTCGCCGCTCGGGCAACACAATTGTTGCTATTTAGGCATTAGCCCTTCTGAAAAAATGCAGAGCCAGAGATGCCATTTATACAGATTTATTTATATTGTATAGATTTTTGCGTTCGCATACTGCTTAAAATCAGAGTACAGATTTTATACAGATTTCTTAAATTTAATGCAGATTTGTACAGGTTCATAAACAGTGAGAAGTAAAACATTAGACTTTTTGCCTTTCTCATATAGACAGGTTATGCAATCACTGTGAAAACCGACTTTTGAACCGAGGCCCGAAGGGCCGAGTGTCATAAACCATTCGACTCAGTTCGTCGAGTACGCAAAATGTCTGTGTGTGTATGTAACGTTTTTTTGCACTAACTTTTCTCGGAGATGGCTGAACCTATTTATATTCAAATGAAAGATCTTGCGGTCCCATACAAAATTCCTGAATATTATTTGGATCCGACTTCCGGTTCGGGAGTTATGGGGTAAAATGTGCAAAAAAAAGAAAATTTTTCCGATTTTCACAAACTTAGGTTCAAATGAAAGGTCACATGCGTAATTCCTGAATTTCATGCGGATACGACTTCCGTATCAGGAAATATAGGGTAAAGTGGGTTAAAAATTGTATACCATTACTGAAAATGGAGAAAAACCTTAAAAAAAATTCTGAATCGACCTCAAATCTTTTCCAGTTGATAGTTTTTATCAGTAGACGGTCAAACAAACCGATTTCGGTTATTCTTTTAAGAATCGAAGAAAATTATTTTGAAAAACACCACAGTATTACATATGATAGTATATTATATATGATAGTATGATTGATATGAGAAAGGCATCATTACATCACTAGGTGTATTTAAACAGGTTTTCTCTGAGTATCCATTAGTATTATACTGTTTTCGTTTATTGATCAGAGCAGCCCGAGAGCTGATCCAGAGTTGCCCATACAACTTTTGCTATGTTTGTTTCAGCAACCTGGGGACGCTTTAAATCGGCTCCAATCGCGTAGTTTTGCTCTGAAAATTTTATCGGGTCGCACCACGACATCCATGTGTGTTTGTTTATTTTTTCTTTTTCTATGAGCTGTTGTTTAAGGCGCGTACCACGTGTTCGTTTTACTCGGAGTCAGAGTCGCCCGCGTGTAGGTTCAAAAACGAAAACGGTATTAGATTGCAAGTGGCTCTACATTTTTTAGAAGGGCTAATGCCTAGATAGCAACAATTCCATTTTTGTTTCTTATTTAAATTTACCAGATAAACATTACAGAAAAAAATTAGAGGGTTGTATTCAAGACACGACCGAGCACAATAACGTTAAAAATTAAACGTTTCTAGGGTCTTCAAAATAAATACAAAAATAAAGATGATAATGATGATGATACACTAAACTACACTACACTTCAAAGTTACTTGAAAGCTCAATTTTAGATACGAACAAACTAAAGATTTAAACCTGAACAAATGAAACTATTTTATTTTATGATGATAATTTTCGAGAAATTTACAAACTTATTAATTTGATTTGATTTATATCGTTTATTTACCCCCAGTTTTAATCTAATAATGGTCGTTCACTGGGTGGACTTATTAATGTTATAAACAGTTTATACGAGGAAGAAAACATGTGAAACAGTCCGCATAAAATATTTAGTTACCTACATTGATTTTCGCTTTGGCATATTAGGAATATATGGAATAGATACGCAACAAAATTACGAAATTTTGTTCATATTGTAACTTGATGTTATTAACACATGAATGAACATTGTCATAGTTACAACGCGTGTAGCCACCAGACGCTTACTGTTTTGAAGCAAATAATAATTGAACTAAAACTGGCGGTTAACCAAATTCTACAAGAGTTCCTATTCAAACGATACATGTAAAATCGCAGGTAAACTTACCTTGAGTTTATCTTTGATACTATATGATATTGCATCTAATTGTACTGTGTATGTGATCCTGTGGAACTCATTTTCTACTATACCGAGGAGGCCGCTTTAAGATAAGTTTCAGAATTTAATTTTGAATCTTTTGAATCGTTTAATTCCTGATGGGACAACAACTTGTTCAGTCACATTGTCACGTTTTGTTCGTATAGGAATGGAGATTTAAGTATGCAAATCCGATCCGTTGACAAATTAAAACATTTTCCAGCTTACAATATTGAAGCTTTGGAATCATTTAAATTAGGAAAATTCATTAACAAATCATCGAGGAACAAGCGCTGCAAATTGGATCCGAAAAATCTATCGCCGATAATTCTAAATTGGCCTGATAGTTACCAGAGAACCAAAATAAAATAATCAGTTCAAACCAATTTTTCAATGGTATGCAATTGTTACAAATGTTACGCGATTAGTTTTGCATGTTTTAAATTGACACCCAGCCTCAGGAAGCAAAGTGTAAGGCATTTTTAATGGCAAAATCGACCAAAAATTGGCTAAATACATGGGATATTTCAAAAGAATCGGTTACCACGCTGATTCGGGTTTTCAATAGCTAGATGATATATAAGATACTCAAGCGAACACGGTGTTGCACAGACATCAGGAAATTTCACCAACACATAATGCAAAAGCAACAATCCAGCGAGTGAACGCATATACAATCCAGTCATCAGCTCACTGAACAAGCTACTTGTTTCATTCACAGTCAAACATCAACTATAGGCAAAGAAATATTTTGCAGCCTATATTTATAGATTTCTCTTCATACTACGCATAACGATACGGTGGTTTTTATGCATGACGCAAAGCCTCCTATGCCGAACAAGAAGCTGACGTCAGGGATGTCAACGTTGTATAACAGGGATTGGATGAAAACATAGGTCGATTCCAACCATTTTTTCAATAGAATGCTATTGAAATACTGAAAAGACGTCGTCATACATGTTTAAGTTAAATGTTTCCGAAACGATTGGTTGTTAAATTATAACAATCCATCAACAAACGACCGAGTTATTAACGTTCAAAATCATGACACAAAAAGGTTACGCGACTATTTTTGAAACTTTTAATTGACACCCGGCTCCATATAGTGAAGAGTAAGGCATTTTTAATGCCGAAATGTTTATGTTAAACGAAAGAAAAAAGTAATAATGCAATGTTTTGTTTTGATTGCTCTCGCCATTGCTAATTTATAGGATGAATAAAGGACCAACGATAAGATTAATAAAATTCCTTTGAGGTTTCAGAAGTGATTTTTTGAATATTATTTTAATTTACAAGGAATGTAAATCAACTCTCAATGTGCAGCAAGTCCCGGGTTGGCGGTTCAATGCTTAGGACGCTGGTCTTACAAGCCAGTTGTCGTATGTTCGAGCCCCGACCTGGAAGGACTCTTAGTGTCAGTAGGATCCATAGTACTAGCCATGCAATGATTCTGTACACTAAGAATCGGCTGCGAAGTCTGTTGAAACAGAAAGGCCAACAAACAAAAAGGAAACAAACAATCGTCACCGACTGGTACAAAAAACCTACCGCGTCGGGGCAAATTTTGAATTATTTTTCTTTCCATCCACTATCGCAGAAATTAAACACGGCAACCGGTTTCATTGGAAGAGTGTTTCGGTTGTCAACGTGCAAATCTTTAGTAGAGAAAAAGAAAACAGTGCGTGATTATTTGATCCACAACAATTATCCAAGTTCACTTATCAACAGACTGATAAATAAATTTGTGAACAAAGTGAGCGATGACAACCGTAACGAAAGCGACAGTGGCCAAACGGTGTACCGGTCGCTTCATCATGTAGATGCACTTACCCCTGCTCTAGCTAAGACTATTAAGAGGAATCACAAAAATGTGCGTTTGGGGTTCAAGTGCATAAAGACAAACGCATCACTTTTTCAAAGCTTAAGGATTCCACTTCGAAGCTTTCAAGGCGCAATGTAATCTATCGCATTCCGTGCATAGAGTGCGCTAGCTCATATGTTGGCTTAACCACACAGCAACTGAAACAGCGGTTGTCTGGGCACCGTTCTTTGATACAGCGGTATCGAAAATTCGTCTCGTCGGACACCGGATCAGACTGAGAACAAAGCGGATGAATACAAAAAGACAGCGTTGATGGTTCATATGTGTTGGCTCCTGTAGGTCCTGGCCAACATCGATTCCGGTGGTTCCTGTGTAGACTGGCTTTCACTGTGCGGGATAAACTCTCAATCCTGATCGTAATGCCAATTGGGAATCTGGTATGAATTTGCCTCCGGATTTTCTTGATGTGGCTATGCGCTGGGTTTTCGGGCATTGAATTTACATAACACTCGCGTATTACTAAACACCGCTTAGTGAACAAACATTTATTTTATCCTAACGTGTAACATTTAATATACTTAATCTACAGGTTTTTAATAAATTAACAGGACACACGGTCCACCATGACCGTTACGGTAGCTAGTTGGTACTGCACTGACTGCTGCATCCTCAAAAGTAGGTCAGCAGATCCTCTGATCAGGCTGCGATGTTTTTAAGATCGGGTAAAATTCTCCTCCGCCCATGCGGTTATCAATTTATCAGTGGTGGTGGTATTAATATCATTGCTCTCGTTCTACCGTTGCTACGCTGATGAACTCTCCACCACATGCCTACATGTGTGTATGGTTGTAGTTGCCCTTTACATCGTTGATCGTTTGCCATTGCGTATGATCGTTTCACACGCAGTATTGTTGTGTTGTGGATTGAATGATCCGACGACGTTGGAGGAAGATTAGCTACAGGGTTGTATCTTTGGGTGCACTACTGTGGTTACTAAACAATATGATTGAATCTGAACACAATTTTGATTTAGACAGTGCAAAGATTCTAGATCAAGACAACAGAATCAATGCACTGCAGATTTTAGAAATGTGTCACATTCTCACAGACGGTTCCACCGACGACACGACCTGCCACTGTATCGAAAATTTAACTACACACTGCCACTGTATCGAAAATTTAACTACCCCTCAGTAACTGGTAATGTCAAAACTAAATCGCTTGAAAAAATATTGAAACTAGCAACAAGGGCCAAAAATTGTTTATTTCGAATAACAGAACCATAGTTACCAATGTTGTTCTGTTGAAAAATAAAAAACAAATCTAAAACGGTACTGACATGTGTTTGTGCTAGCCGAAAAAATGACTATCAGTTCTAGATAAGGTATATGCATTAATGACAGCTTTTTGGAATAGTAATTTATTTTCAGGTTACCCGTTCGAAAGCCGAACAACAAGTACAATCTACCAAGTTGTGCTGCAAACTGAAACTTTAAAAAACTCAGATCTTCTCTGCGTTGGATGGAGCGAACCTGGCGACTGAAGAATAGCCTGGGGTGTAAATCCACAAACTATTGATATTATCCCAGAATACCTGGAAGCTACTTGATTTTTGTAACCTAATTTTGTAATTGTAATTTGTTATTGTAATAATTTTGTAATTTTACCTCATTCATTCAATAATACGTACATATTAAATAAAGTGTCCGTAATCGATTCAGCTCCACATTTTATTTCATATATACATAAACGATTGCTTTTCAATGCATTAGTTTAAAATATAAAATGAAAATTGGAGCTATGTATTCTCTTATAATGCATAGACTACATTTTGCTGACAAATTAGCATCGATGTTTTTACTTTGGATGTCAATGAGCGACCGTTGTTTTGTCAGACGTATCAAATATTTCCGTATGGAGTACCAAAGCAGAGGACAGTGATAAAGCTTGCGCGTGATAATCGTTCAGGTTCCGGTTCCCTCGATATCAGCAGTGCAACGGAGTATGATTTCGTTCCTCAAGAGTGATCGATTTTTGTTCCCGGAACCAGAATGGATCGATGGTTCAGGCAAAACAGCGATATATTCTTCACGCGAAATCTAACCGTATCGTCCCTTAACCGACCGAGTCCATTTAAATTTTTGGAGATTGTTTGCTGCACTAGATACGGGAAACCTGAACCCGACCCTCTAGTTTGTCCCTCCTGTAGCAAACTTCTGGAGATAAACTCTTTGTTTATTTATATTGGGACTCCTTGGAAACTTGTTCGTAGCAACTAAACAGTGTTGCTTTTTGTTTTTGTCAATAGCGAGGGATCGCTCAATTTATGGTAACTGATAGCAAATCGTTTACGAACATGTTTCAAGCCGAATTTCCTTCAGAGTGCCTGGTCGTGTCGTCGGTTCCACCATGAATTTCAGAACCGATACACATAATTTGAACGCAGCATACTCTGGTTTGTTGTATTCTCTCTCACATTAACAATCAGTCTCTTTCTTTTTCTACATCTACATTTTTGCTGTCTATTGCTCATCTGCCTCTTTCTGATTTTTGCTGTATTATCGGCCATGACTGAAAAGTTTCAATATTCAATCTGGTTTGATGTGCGGGGGTAGTAACTGTGTAAGTTAGAACAAGCATACAAATTCAAATCAAAGTTTGTTAAAAATCAATGTTTTTACAACGTTTGTGCTTTTAGTGTAGAGTAGCCGTTCCCGTTTTTGACCATTTTCAATGATCCAATCCACTTGACGAAAAACTATTTGTTGTCGTTATGAGTAAACAATTTGTATATAATTGTATAGTGTGAACATTGTGACTAATTTATGTATGTTAATATTATAGTTGCCCTGAAGATAAAGGGATATTCCTTCGAAACGTCGGCCTTTAACGCAAAATAAATATTTTGTAAAGCAACATTTGACCAAAAAGCCATGTTTTTTAAATAAACTACAACAAAATGGTCGTACCGTCTTGATAATACCTATTTTAACCATATGTTACAGGAAATCAACCCCTCAAGATAACGAATTTTACAGCGCGACCCGATAAGGATGATCTGATTCGGTGGTTGCACCCAATTATACCTAAAATATCGACAAAGGCATGGTTCAGGGGGCTCTATATGAGTAGGGATTTCTTTCGTGTGATGTTCCGATTCATGTCCAAATACTACACGTTACATGCACATCTCCTTCGAATTGGACTCTCCGAGACTAATCATTGTGCTTGTTGCGAAGGTTTTCGGGATATTGATCGTGTCGTTTGGACATGCGTGGAGTATCGTGGTGCCAGATCTCAACTAATAAATTCTTTGCTTACCCAAGATAGGCTATCCAATGTTCGAGGCATTCGTGCTTGTCGTGACCAGTGCGGTAAAACACAATTTCAATCGAACATTTTTTTATGAAAATGAAGTTTATAAACGTTGACTGTCAGCATATTCCTTCTCATTCATTTTGCTTTTGTTGCCGAAGCTCCAAGAATTCATCGTCAATAGAATAACTGTACCTAGTTACTTGAGGTTTTGCTTGCTCAGTTTGTAGTGATAAGTTTTTTTTGTCCCTCTAACACGTGGTGGTGGGTGGTGGTTCTCATCTGAGTTTTCAATTATCACCAGCAAGTTAAAATCGATAATTTTGACTGTTTGAATTGTATTGAGATCAATAATGAAAACTGAAAGAGGGAACAATTAATTCATGTTTATTTTGTAATTGATGAAAATAACAGCTTATGTTACAATTTATAGTAGTTAAACGTTTGGTTCAAATAATATTCTTGAGTCGATTTAATAATAAATGACGAAATATCTAATACGATATTTAAAAATAAGAAGAATATGTTTTATTAAATTTAAACCGTTGTGACTACATTAGAATTATTAGTCTTTCTGACAGCTCACTTACAACCACAAATGCAAATGAGATTGGTTTGTTTTCATCAGGAAGCGCATGTATTGAATACAATTCAGACGATCAATCAACTACGGTTGACGTTAAGATTAATTTATTAATTCTTTTAGCCGAATATTGCTCACGTACTCCACGTTAAAATGTTCCGTGAAATTAACGGTGCACTACGTTAAGTTCACGGAACATTTTAACGTGGAGTACATGAGCAACATTCGGCTAAAAAAATAATAAATTAATCTTAACGTCAACCGTAGTTGATATATTCATATTAATTGCTTACAATTAATGTTTTTGTTCCGTTACTGTTCCATTCCGGTGATAGTCGCCTGATACTACGTGTGAATCGTTTTTACATATTGTTTTGTTTCCATCAGGAAACGTATTGGTCTACCATTTTTCACTAGGGCCGCCGTTCATTTTCACCGGGCATAGTAACCTCAATATTAGAATAAGAATTCTATGTAAAAGTGATGTTACGGCGAAGTAAAACTGGCTTTAAAAACTATAAACTGGCTTTAAAAATGAACGTATTTATGGAAAAATAATCTGTTTTCATTTATTTTTCTGATAAGCAATCACTGTCCCTCTTAATATGATACCTGCAAAATTCAACTGGATAATTGAAGAACTGCTGACGCCTACATTATCAGATCCGAATGGATTCCGAATCAATTCCGAATCGGCGAGAAATTTTCATTCGAAATTTCATGTGGAAATCATGAGGAATTCCGAATCAATTCCAACTCCAGTGCAACAACAGATTCCGAATGAATTTCGCCTACAACCGGTTGACTCGGAAATCTGTCGGAATTGAGTGAGAAGATGCGGATTGTCAATTCGTCTTCTTCTTCTTTTCCGACTTTTCACGTTTTTGTGCTGATTTTCAGTTTATTTTAAAATAAAAACGTTACATAACTGAATATACAAATTTATATCTTCATGTTTTTCGGATATACAGAACTAGTAAATAACCAGTTCTTTTTAGAATTCCTACATAAACTGTTGAAATTCGCTGGAAAATAATAAAATGACTTACCTTAGTCAGCACCATCCATTCCTCTAGCTGGACTGTAGTGAAATGGCTTAAGGCGCCTAAATTTTACACTAACACATTCATAAAATGAGCGAATATTAAATGACATTTATAATGTCATTGTCAATCGGGTTGATCGAGCAGTCAACTCAGGCGAAAACTCTAGCACTGAACCGATCAAGCATCGAAAAATCATCGAAATGTCGAGTAAGAATTCATAAAAATTAACAAACTCACATAGATGTCGTGGTGCGAAATTTTCAGAGCAAAGCTACGCGATTGGAGTCCGATCTAGAGCGTCCCCAGGTTGCTAAAACAAATATATCCCAAATTATTTGGGCAACTCTGTGTCAGCTCTCGGGCTGCTCTGATCAATAAACGAAAACAGTATAATACTAATGGATACTCAGAGAAAAATATCTAATGTTTTGCTTCACACTTTTTATGAACCTGTACAAATCTGTATTAAATTTAAGAAATCTGTACAAATTCTGTACTTTGATTTAAATCAGTATGCGAACGAAAAAATCTATACAATATAGATAAATCTGTATAAAAGACATCTCTGACTCTGCATTTTGTTTTTAGAAGGGCTCATGCCTAAATAACAACAATTCCATTTTTGTTTCTTATTTAAAATTTACCAGATGAACATTAAAGGGAAAATGTTATTGATAAACGAAAGGAAACGAAATCGACCCAAACATTCAAAAGAACATCGAAATGATTCAAAACTAGTTCTAAACATATCGTGTGTTGTCTTATAGTTGGCATTAGGCCCTTTTTAAGAAGAGTTCTGACATTTTGAACCTGAGAGTGTAATAGTGCAATGTTTTGTTCTGATTGCTCTCGCCATTGCTAATTTATAGAATGGATAAAGGACCAACGATAAGATAAATAAAAATCCTTTGATATTTCAGAAGTGTTTCTAGGTGATTTTTTTTAATATAATTTTAATTTACAAGGAATGTAAATCAACTCTCAATATGCAGCAAGGCGAATTAAGCAAACATATGAAAAATTCATAGTGATTTTAGTGGCTATATCAAGTTTTTAAGGTAACGTCCTCACAAATGAGATGAAATATAGAGCCTTTACCCTATTTTAACCATATGTTACAGGAAATCAACCCCTCAAGATAACGAATTTTACAGCGCGACCCGATAAGGATGCTCTGGCAAATACAAATTATAATACGGAACACTTTGACAAATTTTTGAGGACACATTTTACAATATGCGGTACACTACCAAGGGTACACTGTTTGACTGACAATGTACTTTATCGTATTTCAATAAAACTAGCAACGCTGAATGATAAAAATCAGTTCACCATAGTAATTGTTTATTACAATGAAAAGTACGAAAACAAGCGAATTGGTTACCGCCCGAGAGTGGGACATTTCATCGGTACGCCGTGTTGGTCGTTCGAATGGTTTAGTGATATCCTTCAGGGAAATTGAGTGCGCATCACATAGTTTGATGGAGCAAAATACAAATATTTCAAATTGAAAATGTTGGATTTATTATGTCTTATGATGCATTTGATGAGTGAGTATTTCCGAATTTCAAAGACATTCACCTTAGATTTTAAATAATTGTTTTTATTGTACGCAGATTTAGCTGCCTCGAAGGTTTAATCTAACGCAGGAATCGCTCGTTTGTGCGAAGTCCAGTTTTTCGGAACCAACTCTACCGGCGTTTGTAACGAAGAAGACTTTTACACAGCCGCCGCTGGAATCGTTTCTCGTAGAGATCATTTGTCAGTGTCGAGATCAGATTCTGACAGCATGCCAAATATTAAAATTTCCCAGATTGATAATACTGTTATGTAAGTTATGTCACTTTGTTGTAACAAATGTTATACAGCGGGGTAGCTGGTCTTGATTATATGCTGTAGCTTCGTTGTTGCCGTGAAAGAAAATATCGGTAGCCCTTGACGACGACGCTTGCAGTTTTTTATGAATCGTAACACTGTAGCTGTCATTCTTGATAGTCTGCTCCATTTTGGCATCGTTTCGACTGCTATGATTTCGTGGAATAAAACGATTCCTCTGATATCTTCGTCAGTTTCCCCAAGTGAAATCGACGAGGATGGCCAAAGATGCTCGGGGAAAAACAAAAAGGCTGGACCTCGAAACCACTCACTATCACTTTGTAATGGAGGACCACGAAACCATTTGGTTAAAATGTCTGCTATGTTTCGTCGTGTTGATACCCAGCGCCAGTCCGACACGCGAGTCAATTCCAAAATTTCTCCAATTCACAATGATATTAATTGGTTATACTTGTGCGTATCCGATTTGAGCCAAAAAAACTGTGCGAGAATCAGTCCATTAGATACAACGAGAAACCCGCAGAGTAAGCATTCTAAGGATTGTTAGGGATACTCGGGCACCGAGTAAAGCTGCCATAAGCTCAAGCCGTGGAATTGCTTGACGTTTGAGCTACCTTCGCCCGGGACATGATCAGGCTACAGTGAACCTTTCCGTTAATTAGTGCTCTCAAAAAGGCTACACACCCGTAGGCATGTTCGCTGGCATCTGTAAAAACATGGATGTCTAATGATTCGACCTCTGTAGATAATGCATTTCTAATAAAACAGGACACATTTTACAATATGCGGTACACTACCAAGGGTACACTGTTTGACTGACAATGTACTTTATCGTATTTCAATAAAACTAGCAACGCTGAATGATAAAAATCAGTTCACCATAGTAATTGTTTATTACAATGAAAAGTACGAAAACAAGCGAATTGGTTACCGCCCGAGAGTGGGACATTTCATCGGTACGCCGTGTTGGTCGTTCGAATGGTTTAGTGATATCCTTCAGGGAAATTGAGTGCGCATCACATAGTTTGATGGAGCAAATGTTGGATTTATTAGGTCTTATGATGCATTTGATGAGTGAGTATTTCCGAATTTCAAAGACATTCACCTTAGATTTTAAATAATTGTTTTTATTGTACGCAGATTTAGCTGCCTCGAAGGTTTAATCTAACGCAGGAATCGCTCGTTTGTGCGAAGTCCAGTTTTTCGGAACCACCTCTACCGGCGTTTGTAACGAAGAAGACTTTTACACAGCCGCCGCTGGAATCGTTTCTCGTAGAGATCATTTGTCAGTATCGAGATCAGATTCTGACAGCATGCCAAATATTAAAATTTCCCAGATTGATAATACTGTTATGTAAGTTATGTCACTTTGTTGTAACAAATGTTATACAGCGGGGTAGCTGGTCTTGATTATATGCTGTAGCTTCGTTGTTGCCGTGAAAGAAAATATCGGTAGCCCTTGACGACGACGCTTGCAGTTTTCTATGAATCGTAACACTGTAGCTGTCATTCTTGATAGTCTGCTCCATTTTGGCATCGTTTCGACTGCTATGATTTCGTGGAATAAAACGATTCCTCTGATATCTTCGTCAGTTTCCCCAAGTGAAATCGACGAGGATGGCCAAAGATGCTCGGGGAAAAACAAGAAGGCTGGACCTCGAAACCACTCACTATCACTTTGTAATGGAGGACCACGAAACCATTTGGTTAAAATGTCTGCTATGTTTCGTCGTGTTGATACCCAGCGCCAGTCCGACACGCGATTCAATTCCAAAATTTCTCCGATTCACAATGATATTAATTGGTTATACTTGTGCGTATCCGATTTGAGCCAAAAAAACTGTGCGAGAATCAGTCCATTAGATACAACGAGAAACCCGCAGAGTAAGCATTCTAAGGATTGTTAGGGATACTCGGGCACCGAGTAAAGCTGCCATAAGCTCAAGCCGTGGAATTGCTTGACGTTTGAGCTACCTTCGCCCGGGACATGATCAGGCTACAGTGAACCTTTCCGTTAATTAGTGCTCTCAAAAAGGCTACACACCCGTAGGCATGTTCGCTGGCATCTGTAAAAACATGGATGTCTAATGATTCGACCTCTGTAGATAATGCATTTCTAATAAAACAACGGGGAATTCGGATGGCTTCGATATCAAGCAACAAACCAACTCAACGTCTCCAAAGTCTGCAGCCTTCTTCGTCTACGATTGTATCCCAATTGCAATCCTTTCGCCACAGATGCTGCAGAACAATTTTCCCATGGATTGTAAACAACGATAAAAGCCCGAGAGGATCAAAGAAACCCATAATGCAGCTCAACGCAATTCTTTTTGTAGGTTTCTCATCCTCATGTAGATATTGATTGAGTTATTCCCGTTGCTTCATGGAAAACGAAAACTCTTCTAGAATCGGGCTCCAAACTATTCCCAATACGCACTCTTTCAACGTCTCTTTGTCGCGGTTGAAATGAATGGCTGTTATAGGCTTTTCTTTACCTAAACTTAGTACATCCGGGGCATTGGAGACCCAATGACGGATATCAAAGCCTCCGTTTTTGTGCATCAGCTTCACCTGTTTCGCTTTGTCACAGCGTCTTGAATCGTATCGACACTGTCGAAATAATCATCGACGTAATGCCTATTGATTATGGCGTCTGTGGCTTCGGGGTGCCGACTAGCATGTTCTTCTGCGTTTCGGTTTGTTACGAACTGGACGGAGTTTGGCGAACACGTGGGCCTAAATATAGCGACGTCCATTACATAAACTTTCGGATCTTCTTTAGGAGAAGATCGGAAAAGAAAACGTTGACCTTGTCGATCTTCCTTGCTGATCTTTAATGGTGAAATATTTCTCTCAAATCACCCCCAAACGCAATTCTCCGCTCGCAGAAAACAGTAATAACTGCTACTAAAGGAATGAGTAAATCCGGTCCTTTCAACAATTGACTGTTAAGCGAAATCCCCTGCTATGATGCAGCAGCATCCCACACGATTCGCACCTTGCCAGGCTTCTTCGGATCTAAAACGACACTTATTGGCAGGTACCACGCTTTACCAGGCTCTGTATTCTCCAGTTCCTCTTTTGCTGTCACGTGGGCGTACTCTTTATGAACGTACTCTTCGATTTGCCTTTGCACAATACTGTGTAATTACGGATTTTTTATTACCCTTTTCTCCAACTGTAAATTTCTCCATACAACAAGGGAAACGTGCCATTCGAGCCAATCTGTTATGATTCCATCGATTCCTCCAACGTGTAATGGCTTTTCAACAAGTCGTGTAAATCCTCATTACTCACTGTGTCATGCGTACATATGTATCCCTCGTTCATTTCTGTGTTAGTAATTTTCGGGCCATACACAGTCCACCCAAGTTTGCAGCGTACCGCTATTGGATCAGCGATGGTACCTACTCACGCATGTATGTATAGCGCGCCTTAAGTTCTATAGCATTCATTGTTTGGTGAGGCAACATTAGTTTACCCACCGTGCGAACTGTTCTGAGTAACATTTTATCACCCATGTTTGCTGGCGATGCCCACACGTTCATTTTCCGTGAAAATTTTTACGTTCGAAAATAGTCGGCGGTCCATTTGAGTGTAAGCTTCTCTTCAGTTCCAACAATACCAAGACGATCCGATAATTTGGCTTCCATTAAAGTGACGGATGCTCCTTCTTCCAAAAATGCCAGAACCGTCACGTTTTGATTGTTGCCGTACAATTTGATAGGAATGATGCGAAACAATAATGGGTTACTCGCATGGATATGCACACTAATACCCACTACTGTGCCTGTGTGAATAAGTGGGTTATGCGCCTCTTTACAGTTGCCTACATTGCCGCGAAACTTGTACCGGCATAGTCCTCCATGTTCACCTAGACACAATTTGCATAATTTATCACGATTCACGATCGCTATTCTCTCGGCGAGTGGCAGATGCTTGAAATCCGGACAAAAGCGCAATCGATGGTCACTACGTTTACATATTTTGCATAATCTTAAACTTTGTCGATTGGTGATGACTGAATTAAAATTCCCTTCCTCCGCATGAGTGAAAACCGCTTCTTTCTCCTTACGATTTCTTCCTGAATGGTCACCAGACCTATTGAGTGTTCGATATCTACTTCCGCTTCCCGCGCATCATCCGCAATTCATAGAAGAAAGTCGGTAATGGTCCGAAAAGAAACCGTTTTCGCTCCTCTAGCTCTTTTAACGTCAGCCCATTGTCTTTTATCTGTATCCGGAAACTTTTGAATTATACCTTTTATCAGCAGAGGGTTCTTCAGGTTTCCTTGAGTCCCACAGCTTCTACGTGATCACATAGCTGCTCCACCACATTCGCAAACGGAATAAATCCCTTTGAGTTTTTTTGCCCTGGCAACACTTTTACGCGGTCCAACAGACGATTTAACAATTGCTCGGGACGGCCAAAGAGTTGACGAAGTTTTTCCATTACACGATGAACTGACTTTGGTAAAAGCAGTTGTCCCCGTACCAGCTTGAGGGCATCTCCCTTCAAACAATGTTGAAGACGGGCTAAATTGGCGATATCGCTAAATCCGCCTCCGTCGATGAATTAAATGCAGCATAGAAAAGTGGTCAGGCTTACCTGAAAACATTGGCAGATGTTTTCCGATTCCATGACGAGTAGCAAGCTGCGCCTTCGTAGGTCCGTTCTCCTTCTTACCAGAAACCTTAGACGCCTTTTCTTCCTCTAAACAGGATTTCTCCTCCGAATCATCTTCAATCGATTCATCTGAGCTAGAACTTTATTTCTCCGTCACATCACTCTCGGACTCTGTTGAGTTATTTAGCGGTGAACAATTCAATAAAATGTGAACGACAAAATTATAGAACCTTCTATATCACCCTACAATAGCCCCATTCTCCTAGTACCAAAAAAACCAAACGACGCAAAAAGAAAATGGAGACTTGTGGTAGATTTTAGACAACTAAACAAAAAAATACTAGCAGACAAATTTCCTTTACCAAGAATCGATACAATTTTGGATCAACTTGGTAGAGCAAAATACTTTTCGACACTAGATTCAATGTCAGGATTTCACCAAATACCTATAGAAAATAACTCAAGAAAATTTACAGCCTTTTCAACACAAAGCGGACACTGCCAATTCACACGTTTACCTTTCGGACTAAATATTAGCCCAAACAGTTTCCAAAGAATGATGACGATTGCCATGGCTGGACTTACACCAGAACACGCATTCGTTTACATTGACGATATAATAGTGATAGGATGTTCCATCCAACACCATTTACAAAATTTTAAAATAAGTTTTTGAAAGAATTAGAAAATACAACCTAAAATTAAATCCAAACAAATGAAAATTTATTAATACCAAAGTGACATATCTAGGACATAAAATTACAGATGGAGGTATATTACCTGATAGTACAAAATACGACGCCATCAGCAACTATTCGCTACCGAAAATCAGCGATGACACTAGACGATTTGTAGCTTTCTGCAATTATTACCGTAAATTCGCACCAAATTTCGCAACGATAGCACACCCTCTCAATCAACTCCTTAAGAAAAACAAACGATTCGTTTGGACTAATGAATGCCAAAACGCTTTTAACACATTAAAACTATACCTAATGTCCCCTAAATTACTTCAATACCCAGACTTCACACTATCCTTTATACTCACAACAGACGCTTCAGACGTAGGTTGCGGAGCTGTACATTCAAAATAATAATCATATTATAGTTACGTGAAAAGTTATGTGAATATTTTCCACCCTACTTTTCACGTAGGTTTTAATGGACTGGCATTTAAAAGCTGTTTAATGCATAATGCAGTAAAAGTTACGTGTTTCATAGGTAAAATGTAATGTACTGTTCATATCACATTTATCTATCAGTTCATATCAAATTTAGATACCAGAAAATTACTATTTTATATATTGGTTGAAGTCAAAAGGGAGATTCCATATTTTTATATAAATTTATGAAATGAAAAATGCCATGAAATATAAAACATTTATTTCAGAAAATTGTCATATAATTCCAATGGCGTAAAAAGCAACTAATAACGTCGTGGTATCTCAAATCGACAAGCCTTCAGAAATCGTTTATGTTTTCACTGCCATCCAACCGAAGCCGAAGTCGAGATCCAAGAACTCCCACAACACTACCGATGCAGGTTGAAGTCGCATTACATGGTTCCAGTGTCTCTAGCTTCATACCGAAGGCCTGTTTGAAGCATTCGGCAGGAGCGGGTAAACTTCCGGACTCACGCTGGCACTCGGTCCAGTTGAACACATGGAAACATTCATACTGGAATTTTCCGGTCGAAAGAGTAAAAATTGCAATTAAATAACTTTTCTCGCAAATATTTACACTACTTACAGTTCGAGGGCCACTGCTCACCATTTTCAAAATCGAGTTTTTCACACTGGAAATTCACGTAGATTGTTTGACGTTTGGTCAATTCACGTAAACCTTATGTGATGACTCTATTCATTTTAGGGGGGCTACCACGTTTGGCATAAAGTCGTTTGGCATAATACCGTTTGGCATAACGCCGTTTGGCATAATGGTTATTTGGCATAATGGTTATTTGGCATAATGGTCATTTGGCATAATGGTCATTTGGCATAACAGTCATTTGGCATAACAGATGAACATGCTGCTTAATAAAAATTGTTCTAATTTAGTGCAATTTTGAAAAGTCAAATGCGGCTACGCCGCATCGTTTTTAATGATCTGGTGTCCGACCTCGCTGCCGCTCGTTCGGACTTAACTGAGGAATAGCTCCTAGCTTGGGTAATCCAGGCAAACGCACGCAACTAGACAGAGGTGATTTCTGCGGGGGCGCTGCCCCCCCGCAGTGGCCGGCGCTTCCGACGGCGGGTCGCCGGCGCACTCGCGGCCTTCGGCCGTCTCGACCTGAATCATCTATGACGAACAGAATATTGTGCTGGCACTAAGTGAGTTGCTTATATAAAAAGGTTTCACATATTTCGTTGGAGTTTCCCTTGCACAACATCAATCGATCGAAACACATACGAAAATTTTCATTAGATTAAAATATTGCAAATCCCATTATTATTATGCCAAATGGTATTATGCCAAATGACCATTATGCCAAAAGACCATTATGCCAAATAACTGTTATGCCAAATAACCATTATGCCAAACAGCGTTATGCCAAACGGAATTATGCCAAATGACCTTATGCCAAACGGGCCGCCCCCCATTTTAGGGTATGTTCGTATAACATTCATATTCGTCACGTAAAATATTCAATTTGACATTTGAAACCATTCTACGTGATTTTTCAAGTGAATCGAACGTGAATTTTTATTTGAGTGTACTTTCTCAAATCAGAAACGGAAACGACTTACCTATAGCTTTTGCGAGCACCCCGGGCGAAAAGAAGAAATCAACAATACTAAAGGAACTAACAGGAATACACTGGGGAATAAACTATTTTAAGCCTTACCCATACGGAAGAATATTTACGGTCAAGACAAACCACCGACCTCTAGTATATCTATTTAACATGAAAACCCCTACTTCTAAGCTAACAAGAATGAGATTAGATTTAGAAGAATTTGATTTCAACATAGAATATATTAATGGAAAAAGCAACGCTACGGCAGATGCCTTATCCAGAATTATAACAACCTCCGATGAATTAAAAGTCCTCAACGTATTTAGAGTCAACACAAGAGCCATGACAAAATTAAAAAATAATATTAATAATAACAACAATATTAACAACGACAATTTTAACAATAAACCGACAACTGTGAAAGACAAGCTACCAACGACAAAAGATAAAAAGACTGATCACTTTGTTATCTATACGACCGAAAACCCGACTGAAACGAGAACCTTACCCAAGTTAAGAATTACTATAGAAAATACATACCTAATAATTAGCATATAGAAAGACGCGCAAATGAAAAAAATAATAAAGCAAATAGCAACATATGTAAATGAAAGAAGAGCTCTAGAACTCATACTTTCAACACTAGAACAAGAAATGACAAAAATGAAAATATATGAAGTCGCAATGTCGACAGAAGAAGCAATATTTAAAAGGGTACCCATGAATATATTCAAAACATTAGTACAACAAACGAATAAAAACATACAAATAATAATGTATCATCCACCCAAGTTCATCAGTGAACCTGGCAAGATACAGAATCTTTTAAAAATTTACCATGAAACCCCTACGTGAGGACATGTAGGACAGCATCGTCTGTACCTCAAAATAAGAGAATATTACAATTTTAAAGATATGAAAGGAACTATTTCACGTTTCATAAAGGCCTGTGAGTCATGTAAGAGAAACAAAATTTTTAAGCACACTAAAGAAAACCTGTTTTAATCCACCTAGTGGTGTAATGATGCCTTTCTCATATCAATCATACTATCATATATTATACTGTGGCATTCTTCAAAATAATTTTCTTCGATTCTTAAAAGAATAATCGAAATCAGTTTGTTTAACCGTCTACTGATAAAAACTATCAATTGGAGAACTGTTGAGGTCGATTTAGAAATTTTTTTAAGGTTTTTCCCCATTTTCAGTGATGGTATACAATTTTTCACCCACTTTACCCTATATTTCCGGATCCGGAAGTCGGATCCGCATGCAATTCAGGAATTACGCATGGGACCACAGGACCTTTCATTTGAACATAAGTTTGTGAAAATCGGTAGGGCCATCTATGAGAAAAGTTAGAACAAATATTTTATTTTTTGCACATTTTACCCCATAACTCCCGAACCGGAAGTCGGATCCAAATAACATTTAGGAATTTTTTATGGGACCTAAAGACCTTTCATTCGAATCCAAGTTTGTGAAAATCGGTTCAGCCATCTCTGAGAAAAGTTAGTGCACTTATTTTCACACATTTTTGCACATTTTACCCCAAAATTCCGGAAGCGGAAGTCGGATCCAAATGATATTCAGGAATTTTTTATGGGACCACAAGACCTTTCATTTGAATCTAAGTTTGTGGAAATCGGTTCAGCCATCTCCGAGAAAAGTTAGTGCAAAAAAACGTTACATACACATATACGCCTATACACACACACATACACACGCAGACATTTTTCGTACTCGACGAACTGAGTCGAATGGTATATGACACTCGGCCCTCCGGGCCTCGGTTCAAAAGTCGGTTTTCACAGTGATTGCATAACCTTTCTATATGAGAAAGGCAATAATATCAATAGGTTCATTACCCAAATCCAACAATAACAACCGCTACGCAATAACCATACAATGCGAACTAACAAAATACATTGCAATAATACCCATCCAAAACAAAGAAGCAAACACAATAGCTATAAACTATTCATACTAATATACGGAAAATTTTTAGAATTAAAATCCGACCAAGGAACCGAGTACAAAAATAAAGTACTTGAGAAAGTATGCAAATACTTACAAATCAAACAAAATTTTGCAACAGCCTATCATCCGCAGACTATTGGGTCATTGGAGAGAAATCACAGATGCCTAAACGAGTATCTGCGATCCTTCGTCAATGAACACCAATCAGGCTGGGATGACTGGTTACCATATTACGCATTTACGTACAACACCACACCACATTCGGAACATCAATTTATACCATACGAATTAGTCTTTGGAATTAAAGCAAAATTACCACAAGAAAATTACCCAAAGATAACGAACCCCGTTTACAATTTTGATCATTACAGCAACGAACTCAAATACAAACTGGAAAATTCTAACGTAATAGCAAAACAAAGATTAAATGAAAGCAAAAATTCCAGATGCAAAAACTCAAATATCCATATAAACCCACTAGAAGTACAAATAGGCGAAATAGTGTATTTACAAAACGAAAATAGGAAGAAACTTGATTCATTTTATATTAGACCGTACACCATAATTAAAATTTTAGATGTAAATTGCGAAATCGAAAACAACATAACAAAGCAACGATAATACACAAAAACAGATTTGTAAAAGGTTAAAAAAAATCCAAAATTTTATATACATTTTAATGACACACATACAACCCCAATTAAACCTAACATACAGTAGATTATATACAGCAGATACACAACACACTTCAACGTTCACTATCCATTAATAATGTTAGGGAGCCAGTTCGATTACATTTGAATGATTACACTACGTTTCATCATTCAACCAAACGGAGGGTGATGTAGCATGATAATATTGATCCGACTAACCCAAATGAAACACTTTCCCACATTCCAGCATTCACACGATTTCTAACCAATCCTTCTCTGATCACATATCATAAACCAAAACCGTACATGCACTAAAATCCCAAACACCAATCCTTACATCCTTTATCCTTCAAGTACCATGCATCCAAATTAGTAACAGATCGTAAAAACACTTGACGATCGTTACAGTTCCCAAGAGCCAGCCATATGGTTCACATTAAGTTCCCATGCTAGCCATGCTAAGCAAGCTTCCCACACTACCCGGCAATGAGACATTTCTTTCCCTTGTGTAATGCGCTATAGGTTCAATCGCCTTCTTTTGCATTGATGCACCAATCGATATTCTCTCTCTTTTCCCTCTCTCCCGCTAACAATTTATTTAACGAAAGTATTGTAACTGGCTCCTCCCACCTTTATTTACATCGCAGAACAGGTTAGTTTAAGTTTAAAACATTTTGAATAAAGCAATCTCAACCGAACAACTAAGCTGTGAAGTTCTATCGTCATTCCAATGATAAAAGAAAGAAATCCTTCTAACAGTTTCTACAAGTGTCAACTATAGTACTTGCATAATGTTTTTAGAAATTTATACTTTAACAAATCCTATAGTGATTTAAACGTACATTTGGCCATTGATCTTAGACCCACGGGTATGCTTTCGTTTGCGTTTCAACTTCAGTTTCTTCAATTGTTTATCAACAGCCGATAGTTGCTCTTGAAATTCGTTTTGAATCGTTTGCGTCCGACGCAAGTGTTCCTGTTTTGCTTGTAACTGCTGCTGATTTTCGCGTTCCAACTCGGTTAATTCGAAGTTGCGCCATTGTTCTTCCAATTTTTGTTTTTTTTTTGGGCGCAGTAACTGGTCTTGCTGAAGCTACCTGTAGCTCTAGCTGCTTCTCTTTGAACAACATCTGTTTATCCCATTCAGTTTAAAGACGGCGGTGCTCTTCTTCCAATGTCTTGATTTGCTCATCTCCTTTATAAGTAGACGATTTTGTACTTCCAGCATCCGATTCATCTGCCGTCGACAATGGATTTACGTTTTTCTTCGGGCGCCTTTTAGGGGCTGCAGCACAAACAACATCGTCACAAAACCATTTCTTTTTTTACTTAATGGCATCAGTTACTCCTGCACAGGCATAATCAAACCATCGGTTACAGCTGTCACACGCCTAATTCCTTTGGTACACATCCACATTTACCGCACTGCGTTGTAGTATAATTTAATTCTTGGTCGCTCATCGTGACGAGGTTAGGGTACAGTAGCTTTTTGAAATTTTAGCTTGTTCGGTCGACCCCAAACGGAAAGAAATAATGAGCAGCACTTTTTATGCAGGCTAAAATTTCAATTCTCCTCCTTCGCTTTCTAAACCGCTTTTTCACTGACTTTCCTGCTCCTTTACTACTGTATTCCTATAATCCCATTTAATCATAATTATTTATGTTAGGTTAAATTTTACAAAAAACTCACAGGTAATAAATCCACAATCGGAAATTATACTGAATTTTTCTCAGTCACTCGCCAATGTACTTTTACCAAATACAAATAATAATACCCCTAAGTCCCATACAAACGAACCGCCAATGTCTGGTTCACAACCTGAACAAGTAAGCCTAGCAAATTACTCCCTTTCATTGCGATAGTTTGAAAATGTAGAAGGAGATCGTTTCTGGCAACGCTTTATGCTAGTTGCTACGGTGCAAAACAAACTTGTTTGTTTATGTTTAGTGATGTATTTTTTTACTCGATTAATCAAAATAATCGATTAAAAGGCTAAAGTAATCGAGTATTTGTAATCGATTAACGACAGTGCCACTAATCGAGCTAATCGATTAATAGTAATCAATTAATCGAGATTTATATCAGTTAGGCTGTGAACCATTTCACGGTTAATTTGAACTTTTGGTTGAAATCTGACACTTGTGAGGTTATTTTGATGTCAAAAATAACACTGGAAAAATTAAACAAAAGTTAAAGTTAACCGCGAAATGGTTCACAGCCACAATAGATAACGTTTAGCCTTATGCTACAGACATAGTGGGCACGAGAAGCAAAGCCGAGCTGTTGACTAACATTGGCAAATCAAAAGCGAGAATGATACTAGTAGTTAATCAAAAGGACTCTTCATGAGTACAAGTGAGAAATCGGCTCAACTTTGGTCAGCACCAAGCTCGGCTCAGCTTTTCGCGCTCACCCTGTCTGCAGCCTAAAGCTAAACGTTGCTATGATGAGAGTTGCAGTTTCATTCAAGGAAATACGAATTTCAATTTAAATTATGATTTTTGATCCATTCTGTCCACGGTTACAATGTTCATACAGTTTTCCATCATAGATATTATTGAATTTTGTAGACATTTCAACCAAATTTTCTCATATTTTACTTATTGTATGATACACTAATGGTAAAGATTTGATATTCAACACAGATTTTCATTTGGCAGCTCTGATTCTGTTTAGAATAATTTGATCGTTTAATAGTCCAATCCACGTGCGAATGTGTTGGTGTAGCTATTCTCGGCAGTTGAAAGGTTAATGCTAGTGTGAGTATGTCGAAATAACCCAGTGAATTTTGTCGAGCCGCATCGTGCCAATTATTGAAGACATATATGCAATAAAAAACACTGCAATGCCAAGAGAACAGTTGAGAAAGACATAAAATCGTTCATGAAACTCTATACCCCGTAATGGTACTGTCTTCTACTTGGTTCATTAGTCCATAGCTTACGAAATTCTATATGCATTTTTCGCAGTGTATGATTATGAGTCAAAAATGTTTTTCCTCAGTGTAAAATTGAACCCACAACAAACTTTGACTTCGGCTCGCACACATTCCAATTTCGTATATGAATAGATCTGCGCACTCTGCATCGGTGTGAGTAACTGAGACGTCAAATTGCTCAATAGTGATATCAAAGAAAATCTTTTTAATCACATCACAATAATCGAAAGAGTGATTAAAGAGAAACTGTCACTTGCTTATACGCCCTAATGAAAAATCAACCGAGAAATGAAGTCTAATAAAACAAAGAAAAAAGAAGGAAGAGAAATAAACAAGACACGTGCGGCGAGATAATGACGCAATTTCTTCTGGACAATTTTGACAGTAGACAGAATACAGCCAGCCTTCCGACGGTTGCCAGAATTCCTCACAAGCGGGCGAAACATAATGTAAACTAGAGAGCCTATAACCAGAGTGACGACATCTCATCCGTAATTTTGGCAACATAAAGTTTTTTTAGGTCGACGCGGTTGATGCAAATCAGAGATGCCAGATATTTTTATAGAAAATTTGTATTACCCTGCACGCTCTTTGAACATAACTCAAGGTTTGAGTTGCGATTACTCAAATTCATAAACTGGAGCAATATGTCAAAATTTGAGTTTGGATTTGAGTAAAATGAACTCATTGCCATGAGTTCTCACGCATTTATTCATATATTAAAGTAAGCGTTGAGTTTTTAAACATTTGAGTGAAAAAAAAACTTCTTGCAGTTCAGTGCGTTTTCATTCTCGGAATATTCTTACCGAAATAAAGAATGCAAGAATACGTCGTTTTCCATTGACGTTTCTAGATCCGGTTTTGAAAACATGAATCAACGTCAATCATCGATGTTTTGTGGTTTCAATAATGCTTAGTAAAAAGCCCAACATAGGGATATCAAAATAATTCAATTTTGACTCCAAACCGTTCAAAAGGAAACGGTTTTGAATCACTATTTTGCGCATTCAAAAAAAAAGAAGAATAACTTTGTATATGAAACGACGAAAAGTTTCTTAATTTTGAGAGCAAGGAACTCAAATTTTGAGTTGAACTTACTCAAATTTTGAACAAAATATTTTTTTCTTATTTTAAGTAAAAATTACTGAAGTTTTGACAATTTCGTCCCTTAACTCAAAAATGAGTAGATAGGTGGTAACTCAAGTTTAGAGTATGTGCACTTTTGATGAATTTGAGTGATGTGTCACTCTATTTTGAGTTATGTTTAATGAGGGTGTCTATAAAAAATCTGTATTTATCTGTAGTCACCAATAAAATGAAATTTCTACAATGGAATGATATTGAACGCTTTCTCAACAGATTAAGGTTATAGAATGAAAGTTTCAATGTGCATTAATTTTTCATATCTTCGTAGTTCACAAAAATATGTAAAGACGAAATTTAATATGAATGGTTTTTCAATTACAATTAAATCTCATTTCCATATGCTTCTCTAGATTTAAAAGTTGACTTAATATGCAAGCTGAACAGAGCTGGTGGCTGGCATTAGCAGACCAAAAGAGGGGTATGCTTCCCTCTTTTGGTCTGCTAATGTCAGCAAGCTAAAGAGGCCCTGTTAGAGTGCAAGCGATTAATCTGCTCAGCTTTCCCTCTGACAAGGTCCTTTTAATTTACTGTAAACGCATTACTTGCTTGGTCAGTACCAAGTTTGGCTCTGCTTTCTCGTGCTCACTCTGTCTAAATGTTTTTTTTTGTGTTAACCATCAAATATCTGCACACAAATTTTTACTTTAATTTGCGATTTGTCCGTTGATAAATAAACTTTCATCTCGTCACTACAATCAAATACCAAAAGATAGCTCAGAAGAAAACAGTTTAATTTTTCTCCATAACATCTTGTAAAATCTGTATTTAATTTAGGAAATCTCTATAAAATCTGTATTCTGTATTAGATTTGTATGATGTTGTAAAAATCTGTGTAATAGAAATAAATCTGTATAAATGGCATCTCTGATGCAAATGGTGTAGAATTGTCCGATGACGGGCCGATTAAAGCTCTACGATCGGCCTCATGTCGTGCTCAATCGTTCCGATGATCGGACTTATGCAGGTGGACAAATTTCACTGGGTTGCTGCTAGTGACAACTGAATTCTCGGTTGATTTTGTCGTGAATACGACTTACTTTACTATGGGGCGCCTTTTCAAAATTTACCCTCTGAGAGAGTGATAAGTTTTTGATCGTGAATATCTCATGTTATATCTAATGAATCAACATAATTCTTGCTACACGCCATCGGAAATATGATCACAATTTTATAATAAAATGTTCAGTTCTGTGACATATTCTCAAATAGTTAAAAATTAAACTTTTCTGAAATGTTTGGTATAAACGAGTATCAAAGAAGATAATTCATATGGCGCGTTTGCCTTTCTCGCATTTTGAAAGCTCATAGCTCAGTGATCTGTAGAAGGATTTATATAATCTAACTACCAATAGAATCGAAAATTTTTAACTTGAACGTGTATTGCAACAACATTGAAGTTTTCCAATAGTACACTATTGAAAAACCTGTTTGATTTAACCCATGAAAGCACCAGCCAATCAGAACGCGAGATGTCTGAATCTATACAAGAGCATTCATATAAAAGTTGAGTGGTTCATTTTTCCTACCATTTGCTGAGCAACTCTTCCCGAAACAAGACACACGAGAACAACATCGAGGACCTGTCGTCTCACTGTTTCCCGATCTGAATGCACGAGACACCGTCAGCACAATGACACCGAAAATCGGTAGAAAGACAGCCAAAAAGTCCAGCAAGGCCCATTGCTGAAACAAGACACACACGAGAACCATATCAAATCTCAATATTTCCTACCAAAAGATTCATCAAGATGGAAGCTAAATTAATTTGCACCGTCACTAACACATTCAATTACGAACGGCAATGCGAAAGCGAAAGTGATGATTTTGAACACATCTTTATACTATTTTACAAATATGCCGTGCGCAACAGAGTTGAACAAATTGAACAAATGAAAGAGATGAACAAATGTTTCCACTTGATTTGCGCATTCTACTTTCCAGGCATATCAGAACTGGCTAAACTTAAAGCAATCCCAAATATTTCTTTATCACAGTGATGTGGTCGTCCTGAAAAGGACAGGTTTTCAACTCCTCATCGTTACGGATGGCCAGCTGCAGATGGCGAGGGATGATTTTCGTTTTCTTGTTGTCACGGCCAATTCCAACACTTCGGCAGCCAAATACTCTAGCCAGATAGACCGATGCACCGGCACCGACACGCTCTGCGTAGTTTCCCTTCCGGAGCAGACGATGGATTTTGCCAACTGGGAACTGCAGACCAGCACGGTTCGAGCGGGACTTTGCCTTGCCATTAACTCTTCCTGCTGTGTCTTTTACATCGTTTCATTGTTTCCCGTTCTGCCTACAGGAAAGGAATTCAAACAAAGGGGACGTCCCTACACCGTTACCAGTAGTAGGTATAAAATGAAATGTGATGTGAGAAATAGCGTCATTTAAGTTAAAGCAGCTTCTCTGAACGTACGAGACACCGTCAGCTAGATGGCACCGAAAACCGGAAAAAGGCAGACTTGTACCGTCACTAACACATTCAATTACGAACGGCAATGCGAAAGCGAATGTGATGATGTTGAACACATCTTTATACTAGGATGGGGTCGTGTGAAAATATGCCATGCGATACATTATTGCCATATATACAGGTTAATCTGTATTTTATTTATACATACACAAATGTACAGATTTATCTGTATTATTATTATTATTATCATTATTATTATTATTATTATTATTAATATCATTATTATTACTCTCATTATTATTATTAAAATGACTTGCATACCGAAGATCGTCGATACATTGCAGACCAGGCCATTGCAATTTTTTCGTACTAAAATTTCGAGAAGAATCAGATATCTTCAAACTTCAATAAAAATAAACTACAAATTTGTCATACCTAGCCTCCTATATTGGCAAATTAAAAAGGAATTGTTTCAAGTTTGGAATATATAGCTGTAGAATAGTAGCTGTTTAATGTAACTAATCTGTACTTTAATGTAGGTGCATCGCTTCAAATTCTATTAATAAAAAAGAGGAAAGCTTGCACTATTCATACAACCAATCAACTAACTGATATTCGGATAAGTGATGGGAGCGTGCAAGTTTTTTCGTATTCACGACATCCAGTTATTTCTGACATTACCCACCCGCCTTTTTTCACTAGGGCGTATAAGCAAGTGACAATTTCTCTTAAATCACTCTCTCTTTCGATTATTGTGATGTGATTAACAGATTTTCTTTGACATCACTATTCTGTTTGAAAGTCGAAAGTTTCGGCAAAGAGTTGAGTGATAAACATGGAAACCGCATGGTAATTAATAGAAGAGAAAGTAAACAAAGAGAAACTGTCACTTGCTTATACGCCCTTTTGAAAAATTACCTGAGAATTATGAAAGCTTTACTGCGAAAGCTTCCATGTAGAGATGCCAGATATTTTCATAGCACATCTGTATTTCTCAGTATAAATATCTGTATTTATCTGTACACGCTTTTTGAACATAACTCATGGTTTGAGTTGCGATTACTCAAATTCATAAACTAGAACAATATGTAAAAATTTGAGTATGAATTTGAGTACAATAAACTCGTTGCCATGAGTTCTCTAGCATTTATTCATACATTAAAGTAAGCGTTGAGTTTTTAAACATTTGAATGGAAAATATACTTCTTGCAGTTCATTGCGTTTTCATTCTCGGAATATTCTTATCGAAATAAAGAATGCAAGAATACGACGTTTTCCATTGCCGTTTCTAGCTCTACTTACCAACTAGAGCCTCATACGAATCACTGTCCACTAGTTCTCTGATTTTTTCCATTTTGAGCAACTTTAAATCTTCAAAATTTCAAACATGAAAATGTCGGATGAAGCTAATTCTACTCAGTGAAAGTATTATATTTTACTCATTTTACGACAGTTGGTCACAGTATTCGAAAATGAGTACTTTTGAATCAGCCACTGAGTACCCACAAGTAAGCGTGAATACACTCTCATTGAATATAACTCAAAATTGAGTGACACATCACTCAAATTCATCAAAAGTGCACGTACTCTAAACTTGAGTTATCACCTATCTACTCATTTTTGCGTTAAGGGACGAAATTGTCAAAACTTGAGTTATTTTTAATAAGAAAAAAATATTTTGTTCAAAATTTGAGTAAGCTCAACTCAAAATTTGAGTTCCTTGCTCTCAAAATGAAGAAACTTTTCGTCGTTATTTTCACATACAAAGTTATTCTTCTTTCTTTTGAATGCGCAAAATAGTGATTCAAAACCGTTTCCTTTTGAACGGTTTGGAGTCAAAATTGAATTATTTTATATCCCTATTGCTGTAATCAACGACCAAATATCGGACTGATCAAACAACAAAAGAAACCATGTAGCGTGGTTGATTTACGTAACTGAACCAGAGATGCCAGGTCATTTTTTCAAAAATCTGTGGTCAAAGCCAAAACCAGTCTGTGAAAATCTGTGACCGTTTTCGCAAGTTCAAAATCAAATTTGGCGAGCAAAAAAAAAACCCCATCTCACCACCCATTTTCCGTCCCCATTTTTGCTGATCGAATTCAATTTAGCGAGCAAAAAAAAAAGGTCACACAACCAACACGCTGTTACTTTTTGGTGCTAAACTGTACTCGATTTCCAAAATCTGTGATAATCTGTGATTTGTTCAAGAATCTGTGAAAATCTGTGACCATTTTCAAAAATCTGTGAAAATCTGTGTCAGTTTTAAAATCTGTGCAGAAAACTCAAAATCTGTGAAACACAGATTAATCTGTGAACCTGACATCCCTGAACTGAACTGAACAATTGTTTATTCTCTTGTATTCGTTTCCATGAAGTTATATATATAGGTGTACAGGTAGGTTTGCTAATATATAGGACCAAGGTAGGCAAATCTAAGTAATTCTTAATATCTTTTCCCCTCTTGAAAAAAATATGAATCTGATCAAAAAGTAATATTTAGTATAGATATAAAAGTGATCGTTAATTTTGTTTATATAAATTCAAAGGTTAAGCCTTTTTGGGGGATTCCTGACTCTAGTGGATCGTCTTTGTGTATCTACTAAACTGTGTTTAGATTTAGTGATCTCCTGATTGCTTGTTCGATTCGATAGCATCTCGACTCACTGGAACGGTATCTGGAGTTGTCGGAATCGTTTGATTTCTTTGTTCGTGGTCAGTATTCGTTTGTTCTTTCGCGCAATGTTGCATTGATGAAGCTATTGGATAATCACAGGGATAACGATTATACATTTCGATGTTGATGGGATAAAGATCACGGTCGAGAGCTTCTCGTAAAAGGCCTGGCCTCAACTGGTCAATGTGTCTTTTCCAAATACGTCCATCTTCTAATTCAACTATATAATGTAAATTTCCCAAATTTTCGGTCACTGTACCAAACTTCCACTTTGAAGAACTCAGAAAATCTCGGGCAGCTACTTTGTCATTTACCGCGAAGCATCGAACCACAGACTAACAGACAGGACACTCAAATTCGATTCTTCAATCATTTTAACGGTCATTTCGAATATTCCTTTATTTGGGACAGTACTCACATGTGTCATGATGGCGCCACGTTACCCTATCAAAAACATCCTATCTGTCATCTAGACTGTGTTTATTTTTTCCATTTATCAACAGAGTTGCCATTCATACAGAATTACCTGTAATGTATTGATTTGTATACGTCCATGCGAATTTCATGCAGGATACAGATTTAATACATATTGCCAAAACTAGATACATAATTGTGCCTACTTCTCATCGTCCAACGCAATACAAAATCAAACCCGTTTGGTTACAATATTTACTTGCTTCTTGTCTGCCGCCACTTAATTTCGGGTGAAAATTACCAACACAATAAAAAATAATCTAGATGAGCAACGTTGAGAAAAATAAATGGTTACTTTCTAACATCGCGATAAAGTTAAATATATTATCAACGTAATCCAATAATTTATTGTGACTATTCATTTTCAAATATTTTGATGAAATCAGGCATCCCTGCAAGCAGCTGATCGGTGTTGACAAACGAGGGGAAACCAACTAGTAAAAAAACTTTTACATAACACAAGGGGTGTACAGATAGTAAATAGTTCGCGCAGTACAATATAGGTGGAACTAGTGCATCACGAAAAAATATTTTTATAAGAATTTACTCATACTGTCATGTCTGTTAGTCTGTGATCGAACCTCATCTACATCCACACGTTTTGTTACTCCTTGTTCATTCTTAAGCACAATAAGATCGATACGTGATTTAATTTGTCGACCAAAAACCACCATTGATGGTGACTTTCCCGTTGCAGGATGTATTGTTCGTCTGTATGACATTAGAATTCTATAAACCTCCAATTGAATATCTTTTCGTTCGCATTTCAATGTTTTTAATTTATCCTTGAATGTTTGTACGAATCTCTCTGCAAGCTTTATCTCTGGTATGGTGCGCCCATTCTGTGACTAACGCCATTTTTGGTTAAAAATGATTTGAATTGGTCGGAAGTAAATTGAACGTCTCTATCGCTAACGACTAATTCGGGAATACCATACGTTGAAAAATATTCCCGTAATTTATCGATAGTTGTGTTGGTTGTCATATCGGATATGATTTTCACTTCTGGCCATTTTGTGAAGGCATCTACGATGACGAGAAAATTCAGTCCAAGAAAGGGTCCGGCGAAGTCTATAAGAATTGGTTGGTTCGGCAGGGTTTTTCCAACGGTGAGTTGCTACTGGCGGGGGGTTTTTGCGTACATTTGCGCATTCCTTACAATCACGTGAGAGATCTTCGATATCACGGTCGATACATTCCCACCAACAGTAGGAACGAGCGAGTGATTTCATGCGATTTATTCCAAAGTGACCCATATGTAACTCGTCTAGAACTCTTTTGCGTAAAACTGGTGGTATGTATACACGTATTCCTTTCATTATGCAACCCTTTTGAAGAGAAAATTCATTCTGATCAACTCCGAATCTTTCTCGAAACTCTACTATTCTCCCGACTTTCAACCCTTGCAGCAAAATCCGCACATTTGAATCCTCTTTCGTGAGTTCCGCTAACTCTTCGGCGGTCACTGGTAAAGTCTCTATTAAATTCAATTCAATAATATCAACTTCTTCTATACGGTTTTTATTGATTACATCCTCGATGGGAAGCCGGGACATGGCATCTGCATTTGCATTTTCTTTAGATGAACGATAACGAATATCATAATCGAAAGATTCAAGAAATACGGCATAGTGCTGCATTCTTAATGCCAATAGAGTCGGAAGCCCCTTGCTTGGAGCCAAAATTTGAGACACCGGTCTATTATCAGTAACTAGAATAAATTTTCTACCAAAGAGATACTGATAAAATTTCTTAACGCCGAATATAATCGCGTATGCCTCTTTATCGACTTGCATGTAGTTTTGCTGAGACTTATTCAAGGTTTGTGATGCGTATTGTATTGGTTTTTCGGATCCGTCAGAATATATATGACTTAAAACCGCACCAACGTCATACGGCGAAGCATCCGTTGCTAGCACAAGAGGCAATTTGGGATCGTAATGAAGAAGTACTTTGTCCGATTGCATTTCTTTCTCAACCCAGCGGAATGCCTTCTCACACAGATCGTCCCGCTTGAACGGTACCTTATCCTTTAATAAATTATTAATCGGATAAATATTTGTGCTCAAATTACTCAAAAATCTTCCGTAGTAATTAACAATACCGACAAATGCGCAAACTTGTTCTCGATTTCGTGGCCTTTGCATATCTTGAATTGCTTCAACTTTCTTTTTCATCTTTCTAATTCCATCCCGATCGATTAAAAAACCACAATATTCTATACATTCGGCAAAAAAGTCACATTTGTCTACATTAACTCGCATCCCATATTCATCAAGTCTTTGATGAACCATTTCCAGTCTTTTGAAATGAGTTTCATCATCGGGTCCCGTGACCTTAATATCATCTAAAAATACTGAAACACCAGGTACGTTTCCAAGCACCTGGGCGATTTCACGTTGAAAAATTGCTGGTGCCGATGCTACACCATACATTAATCGTGACGGTTGGTATAAACCGAGATGTGTGTTCAATGTAAGAATTTTGCGTTCTTCAGGACGCACTTCCATTTGTAGATACGCTTGAGCTAAATCCAGCTTCGAGAATTTTTTTCCGCCTGCCATATTCGCGAACAGCTCGTCTATCGTAGGTAATGGATGTTCATCAATGTTCAACTGTTTATTAATTGTAATTTTATAATCGCCACACAAACAAACACGGCCTGAAGATTTCATGACAGGTACAATCGGGGTAGCCCAGGCACTATGATTTACTTTTTTTTAATTCCGTTGTTAACCAGATTTACAATCTCTTGCTCTACTGATTTACGGATGGAAAAGGGCAAGGTACGCGCTTTGAGAAATATTGGACTGTAATTTGGTTTAAGGCTCAACGACGCTTGTATGTTCTTCATCGTACCTGTTGAGTCCTCAAAAACCCTTGGAAATCTCTCTAGCAGCACTCTAACAGCGGAAGAGTACGAACCCGCGGCAGGTGTTCGGACCGCAATGGTATTGACAGTTAAATGATAATTGCGTATGACCTTATTCCAATCAAAATTCAACTCCCGCATCCATTCCCGTCCCAAAAGTGGATGCTTCTGTATATTTACGACGAATAGGCGCAATACGCTTTTACGGCCTTTATACTGAACCATCACGTTGACGTATCCGCACACCTCAATTTTGTTTCCACAATAGCTCACCAATTCAACGTTTGTTTGTTCAAGGGAAACATTTTTCAAAAATTTTCTCTTGTCTGTTAAGCTAATCACCGAAAGTGGCGACCCACAGTCTACCTCAAACTTAATAACGACGTCGTTTACTTCTAACGGTACTATGATCTTTGAAAGGGATTTGAATTTATCTTCAACTTTGCAAATATCTAATACACAAATATCATCCACCTCGGCCTCTTCACTACTTACTGAACAACTCTGATTGCTCCCCTCTTCGATCATATTTGCATGCCATTTCGATTTCAACTTTTGCGTTTTTGCATTCGTGTTTTGTGTAAATTTAAAGCATACCCGTTGAAGATACCCTACTTTTTTACAAAAATTATATGTAACATTTTTGTGTTTACATTCATGCGCTAAATGAGTACTACTTCCACATCGAAAACACTTTCTGTTAGTAGATCCAGACTCTCGTTGAGTATTCGGTCGCTCAATATAGTTGACTTCTTGCTTCCTCTCCAGTACCTCAGCGCCCTCGCCTGATGCTTCCATTGAAATCGCGATTTCCCTAGCTTTATCGAATGTTACATTTTTTTCCTCTATCAGACGAGATCGAATTCGTTTCGACCGCATGCCGAACACTAATTTATTCCTCAATTCCATTTGAAGATATTTTTCGAATTTACAAAATTTTGCATTTCGCTGCAGCTCTGTGATGAATTCCATAACTGTCTCTCCGTCCTTTTGTGTGCGGGAGCGGAACTTCCACACCTCAACCAGTTGGCGCACCCATGTAATTTAACAAATAATCCTTTCGTCTTCCGTCCGGAACACCAAACATCCGGAACGCGCCTTCAAGGCGTTTCACTCATCTGGCCCATTTAGTTTTGTCTCGTTCAAATGGATCGATAGTGAAATTCGACCCTGCGATGTTTCCCCCATTAGAAGTTTCTCCTTGCAATGCCATTGTTTCCGTAGTATCAAGCAAATCGCTTTACATCAGCTCTCAGCATTCCAACAGCAGCAACGGTGGCAAATGTCACATACACACGTATAAGCAGCATAAACGTAGTTTGGGACGGGTTGATTTATGTGGTAGTGCAAGCAGATTCTAAGCGCCCCAATACGTAACACCTCAACATTTTCGGCTCCGTCAGCGAAACAGTTTTAAAACACAGGTAGATCCAATTTAATCCTTCCTTCGGTAAACAAAAATACCTCCTCCGAACTATTGACACGTGGATTCTTTCCGATCGTCGCCAAAACTGCTGTAATCAACTACCAAATATCAGACTGATCAAACAACAAAAGAAACCATGTAGCGTGGTTGATTTACGTAACTGAACTGAACAATTGTTTATTCTCTTGTATTCGTTTTTATGAAGTTATATATAGGTGTACAGGTAGGTTTGCTAATATATAGGATAAAGGTAGGCAAATCTAAGTAATTCTTAACACCTATGTTGAGCTTTTAATAAGCATAAATGAAACCACAAAACATCCATGATTGACGTTGATTTATGTTTTCAAAATCGGATCTAGAAACGGCAATGGAAAACGACGTATTCTTGCATTCTTTATTTCGGTAAGAATATTCCGAGAATGAAAACGCACTGAACTGCAAGAAGTTTAAAAACTCAACGCTGACTCTAATATATGAATAAATGCGAGAGAACTCATGGCAATGAGTTTATTTTACTCAAATCCATACTCAAATTTTGACATATTGTTCCAGTTTATGAATTTGAGTAATCGCAACTGAAACCTTGAGTTATGTTCAAAGAGCGTGTATGAAATTTCTACAATAAAATAATAATGATTCCAATAGGTTATCGTTATATAATGGTAGATTCAATGAGTATTTATTCTTTATGTCTTCGTAAGTCATTGTCGCGCTCACAGGAATATTCAACGATGAAATGTAATAGCTTTTCTATTAACAATTGAATTGAAATTCCATACAATTATCTATTTTGAAAATGTTGACTTCATAAGTTGACATGGAATTCCAACGACCAATATGCAACGTCAGGTCACATCTTTTGGGTAAACAGTTTAATCAGTTGGAATAAGAACGACACACATCGGTTAAGTTCAGTAACAATTATTAGGAAAATCCTATGCAGAGGAAATAAAAAGAGTCTGCTTTAATCAACCATTTATTCTAGAATGAGAAAATTCTATAATGTATTCCTGATGGCCTACTAGATGTATCCCACATTAGCAGATCCGAATGGATTCCGAATCAATTCCGAATCGGCGAAAAATTTTCATTCGGAATTCCAACTCCAGTGCACCAACCGATTCCGAATGAATTTCGCTTACGACCGGTTGATTCGGAAATCATTCGGAACTGAGTGAGAAGATGCGGACTGAATTGTCATTTCGTCTTCTTCTTCTTCTTTCCCGATTTTGCACGTTTTCGTATTGATTTTCAGTTTTTTTTAGACGAAAATATTCTATAACTGAATATATAAATTGAAATCTTCATGTTTTTCGGATATACAGAACTAGTAAATAACCAGCTCTTCTCAGAATCCCAACATAAACTGTTGAAATTCGCTGGAAATTAACAAAACGGCCTGCCTTAGTCAGCATCATCCATTCCTCTAGCTGGACTGTAGTGAAATGGCTTAAGTCGCCTAAATTTTACACTAACACATTCATAAAATTAGCGAATATTCAATGACATTTATAATGTCACTGTCAATCAGGTTGATCGAGCAGCCAACTCAGGCGAAAATTCTAGCACTGAACCGATCGAGCACTAAAAAATCATGCAGTCGAGTAAGAATTCATTGCTCATTCCGTCATTTCGATAATGTGGGTTGCGTCATTTCGATAATGTGGGATTGAGTTTAAATATACACGACAAACGGTTACTAATAACAATTGATGTAGGAATAAACCACAGCTTAATATAGTCCAAATTTAACACACCTCCTTAAGATGATGCTTTTATTCCCATCGCCAATCGATTGCGTTCCAATTTAATACGTTCCAGTGGTTTTGTTAGACCATCAGCAATTTGTTGCTCGGTGCTCACATACGTTAGTTTAACAATGTTTTCTTCCAGCTCATCTCGAATGAAGTGATGTCGAATGTCTATATGTTTTGTTTGTTCGTATACCCATTATTTTAAGCCACGCAAATTGCACTTTGATTATCACAATGAAGATCGACGGGTTGTTTCAATCCAAGCTGTGACAATAAACCATGCCACCACATAGCCTCTTGAACGGTAGCAGATAAAGCCATGTATTCAGCTTCACATGTTGAAAGTACCACCGTAGGTTGTTTTTGTCGTGAATACGACTTACTTTACTATGGGGCGCCTTTTCAAAATTTACCCTCTGAGAGAGTGATAAGTTTTTGATCGTGAATATCTCCTGTTATATCTAACGAATCAACATGATTCTTGCTACATGCCATCGGAAATATGATCACAATTTTATGATAAAACTTTCAGTTGTGTGACATATTCTTAAATAGTTCACAATTAAACTTTTCTGAAATGTTTGATATAAACGAGTATCAAAGAGGATAATTAATATAGCGCGTTTGCCTTTCTCGTATTTTGAAAGCTCATAGCTCAGTGATCTGTAGAAGGATTTATTTATATTATGACATTACTCACCCGCCTTTTTACAACACCATGACACTGCACCACCTTGCAGCATAAAGATGTAACCACTAGTTGACTTCCTACCATCCAAGTCTGCAGCCCAACTTGCATCGGAATAACCTTGCAATTCTGTACTTCCACATTTCGTGTAACGCAATTGGAACTTCGACGTGCCACGCAGATATCGAAGCAAATGTTTTACTCCTTTCCAATGCACAGGTCCAGGATTCGTATTGAAACAACTCAGATGATTAACCGCAAAGAGAATATCCGGTCTGGTACACTGGGCAAGACACATGAGACTGCCCACTGCTTCTTGATAAGGAACCTTTTTCATCTTTTCAATTTTTTCTGCAGTTTTTGGAGTCATTTCCTTAGTTAGTTTTATACTTGGATTCATCGGGGTCGATACAGTCTTACAGTCTTTCATATTAAACCTGTCAAGTACTGATTCGATATACGTTTCCTGATCCAATGATACTGCATTCTTCTCACGAGAAATGCGGATTCCGAGACAGCTGACTGCTTTACCAAAATCTTTCATACGAAATGTATTGCTTAATTTTATCTTGATATCCTTGGTAAGAGTCTGGTCGTTAGAAAAAATGATCACGTCATCGACATAAATTGCAACGAAAAGAATTTGTGTTCTGTTGATCCTGTAGTATAGACATGAATCATATTTCGAACGAATTAAGCCAAAACTTCGTAGAGCTGCATCGAGTTTGTAATTCCAGACACGACTTGACTGTTTAAGTCCGTAAAGTGCCTTGTTTAAACGACATATTAATTTTCGTTCATTTGAACTTTCGAAACAAGGCGACTGTTCCATGTAAATTTCTTCTGATAATTCACCTTGAAGGAAAGCTGTTGTCGCATCCATTTGGTCGATGAATAAATCATGTTTGGCTGCCATGGCAAAAAGGTATCGCAGTGAACTATGACGAACTACTGGGGAATAGGTCTCATCATAATCAACCCCCTTTCGCTGCGAGAAACCTTTTACAACCAAGCGTGCCTTGTATCTGTCCAAGGTGCCATTTGCATCATGTTTGGTCTTAAAAACCCACTTACATTTGATAGGTTTTCTACCGGGCGGTAATTCTGTTAAAATCCAGGTATCGTTTGACATTAGCGAATCGTACTCTTCATTCATTGCTCGTTTCCAGAGATAAGCATCCTCTCGAGATAAGGCTTCTTGGTGCGATGCTGGTTCATCGATAGGTGCACACTTATCCGGTCCGGTAGCTACTCCACTTAACTGTACTTGAGCATCAGATTCCTCCAATGTGTTATCATTTAATGAATGATTTCCGTTCTGTAAATGATTTCAAATGCGGTAGACCTTTGACTGAAATATTAAATTCATTGAACTTGCCTGGAAGTTTGTGCTCCCGACCGCTACGCCTCCACACCTGTGACTGAGGTGGATATGAAGTTTTCCACGGTGGGAGCACAGGAGCCACGTTAATTACTGTGACGTCCTCCTCATTATCAACACTTACGTCTTCACTGTCCGTGTAGAACTCTTCCTCGTCATCATTATCCGTCTTAGAAGACTGATCGTTAGAGCCGTTGATAGTTTTTGTGTGCGTGAATTCATAATCCAACTGTACCACGTTTCGAATCTTCCTGCATTCTGGTGGACTCGATTTACTCTCATCAATGAAACAGACCTTTCGACTGATAATTACTTTCCGCGAGTTCGGTGCGTACAAACGGTATCCTTTCGTGTTATCATCATAACCAACAAAGATGCATTCCTGATGCATTGATTTTCGATCCAGCTTCTGCCGTTGTTGTTTCGGTATCTGCGCCAATGTGAAAGATTTGGCTTTCTCCCTGTCTTCACTTGTTCTGGCGTATAATCATGACCTTGCGTCGGCGATCGATTAAGTAGATATGCGGAAGTGTGAACAGCTTCAGCCCAAAACTTCTTTGCTAACCCAGCTTCAAACAACAAACATCGAGTTCTTTCAACTATGGAACGATTAGCGCGCTCCGCCATTCCATTTTGCTGCGGAGTGTGAGCATTTGTTCTCTGGTGTTGAATACCATGTGTTTTCAAAAGATTTTGGAATCCTTTATTGAGATTTTCCTTTCCATTGTCGCTGCAGAGTATCTTGATTTTGCGTTCGGATTGTCGCTCAACCATTGCTTGAAAAATCTTGAAGATACTCAAAACTTCTGCTTCTGACTTCGTCTTCAGAAAATACATCCACATTTTCCTGGATTTATCATCAATATAAACAATGTAATACTTGTTTCCACCAAGAGAGAGTTTACTTCCATAGGCCCACATATATCAGTGTGAATAATATCAAGAACTTCTGTCGCACGTGAACCTTTCTTGCTAAAAGGATACCTGGAATATTTTCCCATTGGACACAATTTGCAATCGCTCATATCAGTATCTGCGATGGAAATCCCGTCTACTAATCCATTAGCTAGCTTGCGAACACCTTTCAAATTTAGATGACCAAGCCTCTGGTGCCACATCTTCAAAGTTACCGCTGATGAACAAGCTAACGCACTGATCAAGTTTTGTTCAAGTTTGAATAAATCATCATCGTGTTTAGCCGTTGCTACAGTACTTCCTTTTCCATCAATCGCCTTGCATCCGGTATTCGAGAAAACAACTATATACCCCTTTCTAATAATCTGCTTTACGGAAAGAAGATTAACTGATAGATCCGGGATAAACTGTATTTTTTCCACTGCAATACTGTTCGGTTGACATATTGGACGCAGAATAGTCGAGCCGATGCCCGTTATATTCATATTGTTTCCGTTAGCTGCAACGACAGTTCCGTTTGAAGGTTTCAAATTGTTCAATATCTCACGATGACAGGTCATATGCACACTTGCTCCGGAATCAATGAACCAGTCTTTGTTCTTTGTTGATGAAAAACTAAATAAAATAGCACAAAACGTGTTTTCCTTTCCTGAATTTCTACATTCACGAGCAATATGACCGAATTTGTGACACTTGTGACATTTGTAATGTTCCTACCCACTCGTCGGATATAGGGAAATTAATTCCGTTTTGTGTGCAGTAGACACAATCCGATTTACATAATCATCGATCGAAAAACATGAATTTAATTCCGTTTTCACTAGCTTGTGCAGAAGTCTTCGAATTCACTTTCTAATTTTTCCCAAACTACTTTCGCGGTTTTTGCTTCTTCTACGTGGACATAAAGTTCTGGTTCCAGCAAATGAATAATTTCTGCTCTCGCTCGACGGTCAGCAGCAGCATCGACAACTTTGTAGGTTCCGTCCGCATTCTGCTCCGGTTTAACTGCATTCCACAGGTCCTCCAACTCTAGATACGTTTCTACAGCAAACTTCCACTTTGGCCAATTTTCACGTCCTGTGAGCCGCGCAATTCCCGGAAGACTCGAAATATTGTGAACTATCCCACTTCCTGCGGTAAATCCGTCCTGTTGCTTTTCAAATGCTATAGCTTGATTGCCGCTTCCGCTTAGCATTTTTGATGCTTGATTCTGACAAAATATGACCGAAAAGAAACTTTTTTCACTACGATGGAATGTTCGCGAATAGGCCCATAACCTATTAGGAAAATCTTATGCAGAGGAAATAAAAAGAGTCTGCTTTAATCAACCATTTAGTCTAGAATGAGAAAATTCTATAATGTATTTCCGATGGCCTACTAGATGTATTGAGTTTAAATATACACGACAAACTGTTACTAATAACAATTGATGTAGAAATAAACCACAGCTTATTATAGTCCAAATTTTACAACAATAATGAAGTTTTATTTCACGTGTTTGTATATACACTAGTAAGGTTAGGGTGTTATAGTGATTTTCACTGTCGGCTAGAAAAGATTGCGATGCAATAAGATCGCGACAAAATGCCGCAAAGATAGCGAAACTGTCATTCGCATCGATTCAACCCCTTCGGGACCACAAGCCAGAAAAAAATATTTTTTAAATTGACCGTTACAATGACTAAATTTTTATTTATTATTAAGAAAACTTTAGTCATAATGAATTCATATTGATAATGCGTATGTGGCAGATTACGGCTACAACTTGCACGGATTTTTTAGGCGTGTGCTATTTATTTGACATAATGTACGATTCAGACGATCCACCTCCTTCCGTCACCGTCACCGGAACGTCAGCTTTCGTCAAAATTAGTTTAATACTTTCTTTATCGGAACGTTCACACGCTCCGTCCGTCAAGACGTTCCATGACGGTGACGTTACGTGTGAATGGCTTCATATGAATGCATGTAATTAATGTTGACGGAGATTGACTGTGACAAAAGAAGACGGATCGTCTGAATCGTACATAATGGTTATTTTTTTTTTTTTTTTTTTTTTTTTTTTTTTTCCAGTTCGGGTTTACATCTCATCCAAGTCAGTCGACAAACAAAATCGCTTACGTTGGGGACAGAAGAAACCAAGTACAGTATTGTGTAGTGAACAATAGACCTCGAAAATGAGTGAACCAAACGAACAAAAGCTACCGTCGGTACGAAAGAATACAATTATTGTTGACTTCAGACAGTGCAAAATTCGACCTTCGATACGAGAACTTGAAGGTTTGCTTAAGGAGCAAATGCATCTTGACATTAAACGTGTGCATTTACTTCAATGCAATAAGACCAATAATGTTGTTTATATCCAGTTCTATAAAGAGTTGGATGCAATTCAATTCGCTAAAGACAATAATAATGTGCACTATGTGGAGCATGAAAACATCAAGTACAACATTCCAGTATATATGGAAGATAGTGCTATAGAAGTGCGTGTGCATGATCTTCCCTCAAGCGTCATCGATCCTTATATTCGCAAAACCATGTCCCAATACGGAGAGATTCTCTCTATCGAAAAAGAAAAGTGGAAGAATTTTTTCCCCGGTATTCTAAATGGCGTACGTTTGTTACGAATGCGCTTGAGGAAGCCTATACCTTCTTATGTGACATTCGGTCAGGATACAAGAATACCGTGCAAATCACTTGTTACCTATGACAATCAGATGGCCACATGTCAATATTGCCAAAAAGCTGTTCACTACGGTAAGCCATGTGATAAACCGGACAAGGAGACAACTATACCAAAGGACAACGGTGCTTCCTTCACATCAACCCCAAGCAACCCCAGTACACCTGTGACAGTCACCAACAACAGTGAAGAATCCTCTTCAACGAAACCATCCAACGTATCCCCTATAGAACAAAGTACACCAGCTGCAGTTAACAGCTTACCATCCAACCAACCAGCAACTGCAAACAATGTACAACAAAGCGCAGCCACAGCAACTAGCAACGAAATTAACAACAATACCACCGATGCGGCAATGGATGACGAGACGAACCACGAACGAAGTGCCCCTCAATCCTCGCAGGAGGAAAATGGAAGCTCCTCTCCCCCTAGAAAAAGGGTGACAACGAGATCCAATACAAAAAAAAAATCTTTTATTTAAAAATTCAGCTAAATCGGCCACGTAAAGCTTGTACGCAAATAGGCCTGAATAAAATATCTTTTAAATAAAAAAAAAAAAAAATGGTTATTTTGTGCTTAATATGTTCCCTTTTCATTTATATTTTGTATTCATCGACGCCTTGGTTCTCAAAACCTCGTGCTTTATTCGATTGTGCTATTTGTCTACTTTAAAAAGTTGGTCGTCTTTGACAGACATACATTTGTTGATGCTTTCGATGAATAATGAAATAACAATTGTCGCTAAGGAATTTTACCAGTTGAAAATGCAATTGGCCTCAATCCAACAGCTGATTAATTTTTCTATTGGCCTAATGCTAGTCAATTTCAATACAACAGACAGCGAAGGGGTTAAAACAACTGTTCAATTTTCTGGCAGCGATGCCAGGTAAAATTTTAGGCGTCTGCGTATTAGAAATGGTCCTGTGCGACCTCAATATTTAGAAGTATGACGAAAAAAACAAACGAAAACCCTACAGTAATAGCAAAAGTCATTAAAATATACGATTGTTTATAAAAATTTCGAAAATCTGCAAAAAAGTCGGCTTAATTGCAAAGTCTGCTAACAAACGAAATTGCAAATTTACATACCAATCTGCAAACCTGGCATCAGTGGCTCTGACGCTCATTATTTCGCTATCCTGCGACGATTCCGTCGCATTCTATGTCCAGCTGAAAACCACTATATTATAATGAATGAAAAAAGGCGGGTGAGTAATGTCAGAGACATAACTGGATGTCGTGAATACGAAAAAACTGACACGCTCCCATCACTTTTCCGAATATCAGTTAGTTGATTGATTGTATGAATTGTGCAAGCTTTCCTCTTTTTCACTAATAGAATTTGAAGCGATACACCTACATTAAAGTACAGATTAGTTACATTAAACAGCTACTATTCTACAACTATATATTCCAAACTTGAAACAATTCCTTTTTAATTTGCTAATATAGGAAGCTAGGTACGACAAATTTGTAGTTTATTTTTATTGAAGCTATGAAGTTCGAAGATATCTGATTCTTCTCGAAATTTCAGTACGAGACAATTGCAATGGCCTGGTCTGAAATGTATCTACGATCTTCGGTATGCAAAAGTGATTCTAATAATAATAATGATAGTAATAATAATAATACAGATTAACCTGTATATATGGCAACCCTGTTTCGCATGGCATATTTTCACACGACCCCATACTAGTATAAAGATGTGTTCAACATCATCACTTTCGCTTTCGCATTGCCGTTCGTAATTGAATGTGTTAGTGACGGTACAAATCTGCTTTTCTACCTGTTTTCGGAGCCATCGTTCTGACGGTGTCTCGTACGTACAGAGTAGCTGCTTTAACTTAAATGACGCTATTTCTCACATCACATTTCCTTTTATACGTGCTAGTGGTAGCGGTGGACGGACGTCCCCTTTGTTAGAATTCCTTTCCTATACGCAGAACGGGAAACAGTGAAACGATATAAAAGAGAGAGTTAGCAGAGCGGCAGCCAGTAATACTGAATGGGTCGTCGAGCTGTTAACAGCATATTGTGGAGGAACAATTAAGGGCAAGGCAAAGTCCCGCTCTAACGGTGCTGGTCTGAAGTGCCCAGTTGGCGGCAGAATCCATCGTTTGCCTCGGAAGGGGAACTACGCCGAGCGTGTCAGTGCTGGTGCATCGGTCTATCTGGCGGCAGTGATGGAGTACTTGGTTGCCGAAGTGTTGGAATTGACCGGTAACGCTGCCCATGACAACGAAAACGAAAATCATCCCTCGCCATCTGCAGCTGGCCATCCGTTGAAAACCCCGTCCTTTTCAGGATGACCACATCACTGTGATAAAGAAATATTTAGAATTGCTTTAAGTTTAGCCAGTTCTGATACGCCTGGAAAGTAGTATGCGCAAATCAAGTGGAAACATTTGTTCTATCAATTTTTGTTTTCGGCCGCATACTAAAGTACTCGCGACAAAAATACATATTGATCTGTGGCAACTCTGTTTCGCACGGCATATTTGTAAACTAGTATAAAGATGTGTTCAAAATCATCACTTTCGCTTTCGCATTGCCGTTCGTAATTGAATGTGTTAGTGACGGTGCAAATTATTTTAACTCCCATCTTGATGAATCTTTTGGTAGGAAATATTGATATCTGAGATGGTTCTCGTGTGTGTCTTGTTTCGGCAATGGGCCTTGCTGGACTTTTTGGCTGCCTTTTCCGGTGTCATTGTGCTGACGGTGTCTCGTGCATTCAGATCGGGAAACAATGATACGACAGGTCCTCAATATTGCTGTCGTGTGTCTTGTTTCGGGAAGAGTTGCTCAGCAAATGGTAGGAAAAGTGAACCATTCAACTTTTATATGGATGCTCTTGTATAGATACAGACATCTCGCGTTCTGATTGGCTGGTGCTGTCATGGGTTAAATCAAACAGGTTTTTCAATAGTGTACTATTGAAAAACTTCAATATTGTTGTAATACACGTTCAAGTTGAAGATTTTCGATTCTATTGGTAGTTAGATTATATAAATCCTTCTACAGATCACTGAGCTATGAGCTTTCAAAATACGAGAAAGGCAAACGCGCTATATGAATTATCCTCTTTGATACTCGTTTATACCAAACATTTCAGAAAAGTTTAATTTTTAACTATTTAAGAATATGTCACACAACTGAAAGTTTTATCATAAAATTGTGATCATATTTCCGATGGCATGTAGCAAGAATCATGTTGATTCGTTAGGTATAACAGGAGATATTCACGATCAAAAACTTATCACTCTCTCAGAGGGTAAATTTTGAAAAGGCGCCCCATAGTAAAGTAAGTCGTATTCACGACAAAAAGAATGAAAGGTAACAGGAATGTTTCAGTGGTATCTGACTTACTGGTCGAAAAGGAAGTAGTAGGAAATTGATTTCCAACAACATCATTCAACTCTCAGTCTAACAATAATAGTTCAGGATGCCATGACTTCCTTGAATATCAGATCAAATTATAATATAAATATATTTCAGTGTTTATTACTTGGTTCATCATCAAATGTTTTCACAAAATATGTCGATTTTAATTTGTGTCTCCTGTCACGACGCCATCTTGTTTAGATCCAAATCAGAGCTTCAAAATCAGCTGATTGTAATGTAAATAAACAATCAGTAAAACAATCGTTTTATGATTTACTTCGTTTATTGCATGAAAATTAGAGATTTTTGATCGATTCTCTCACAATAACTTGTTGGTTTACCTAAAATGCATCAGATAGTGTTTTTTGACATCAAGTGGAGGTAATTTTCATAATTTGAGAATCGCGATGAATATCAAAACATCGCAGTGTTTGGGGCCCGAAACGCGAGGGGCTCAACGTAATCGAAGTACTTTCGAATGGCTGGTGGTAATACGGCTGATTTTTCATTAATAAACTTTTATTTCATCACTATTGCAGTGGATACTAATAGATAACTTAGACGGAAAAGTTTGATTTTTTTCTTTCCTATTTTTCGTGAAATCTGTATGAATCTGTATTAAGTTTAGGAAATCTGTATAGAATCTATATTAAGTCTGTATGCGCATGTGAAAAACTGTATAATACAGATAAATCTGTATAAGTGGCATCTCTGCTTCCATGTGACATTCGCCTTCCCTTTTATACGCAACGTGCAGATTTCCCCCCAGACGGATGGCTATGTCTGCCAGCCATTTTTGCCGGAATTCTGCCAGAATTCCGCAAAAGTCTGGCAACAATGCAACAACCGTATCCGGCAGAGAATTTCGCCTAGCGGTTATTAACGGTTCTGTTTCGGTCGGATTCTTGCCATACAAGATTGGCAGAACCGTTTTGAATCGGTTCTACATTTTAAGCGTCTTGGTTTTATTTTTTCAATAAAAGATACATTTGAAAGGCAAGAAGTTATTGTCCTTCATATATACTAATGATCGAACTCGTATCGTGTGACCTTCGCTGGTTCGGCTTTGCCAAATTATGTCCTTCTGGACAGGGTTCGTCTACCCGTACGTCTCTTCGTGCCGCGGGTTATGAACTGTACTAATTGCCAGCAATTAGGACACACAGCCTCCCATTGTGCGAATCGGCCCCGTTGTTCGAAGTGTGGAGAGCGTCATGCGGATGGCTCTTGCGGAAGAGACATTGAAAAGTGTCTCTACTGCAGTGAGGGTCCGCATGATCTCTCAGCATGTCCCACCTACAAATTGCGTGGAGATAAGCTAAAGCACTCTTTGAGGGAACGCTCCAAGCGCACATTTGCAGAAATGCTAAAGAGTGCTACACCACCAACCCCATCTGGAAATCCCTATGCTTGCTTGTCAACAGACGAGTGCGATTCAGACGACCCTCTCGAAGGCACATCTTCGGCCATCCCTCGTAGCAACAGGAAAAGGAGAAATATTTCCTCTCATAAGCTACCTAGTAAGGGTTCGAAGGTGGCCCTTGAGGGGCCTTCAAAAGTAACAGCTAATGGTAGTGTTAGTAAAACACCGAAGCAAAGAATAGCTCCTGATCTAGAAAAACTGAGATCTGATAAGGAGTTTCCAACACTTCCTAAGACAAACAAAAACTCTATTGCCCCTAAAGACCAGTCAAAGAATCAACCAAATGCTGGATTTATTAAATTCTCTGATATAGTGGACTGGATTTTTAAAACTTTCAATATCTCTGACCCCTTGAAAGGTATTTTGATGACCTTTGTACCCGTAGCTGAGACGTTTTTGAAACAGTTGACTGTAAAATGGCCCCTTCTTTCAGCGATTGTATCCTTCGATGGCTAATTTATCCAATGAGGTCAAGGATTTGATCACTGTTTTACAATGGAATTGCAGAAGTATCATCCCAAAAATTGATTCCTTCAAACATCTATTATATACCACGAATTGCGATGCATTTGCATTGTGCGAAACTTGGTTAACTTCTGAAATATCTCTCAACTTCCACAATTTTAATATTATTCGTTTGGATCGAGAAACCCCCTATGGAGGAGTACTTTTGGGAATCAAAAAGTGCTATTCCTTTTATCGAATTAACCTCCTCTCGATACCAGGTATTGAAGTTGTCGCATGTCATGTTACAATCAAAGGTAAGGACCTTTGTATTGCTTCCATCTACATTCCCCCTAGAGCCTCGGTTGGGCATCAGCGGCTCAGTGATATCATAGAACTCCTTCCCGCACCAACGTTGGTTTTAGGTGACTTTAACTCACACGGTACGGGATGGGGTTGTCTTCATGACGATAACAGATCAGCTATGATCCATGATATTTGTGACAACTTCAATATGACAATATTGAATACGGGAGAAATGACACGGATTCCTGCACCACCAGCAAGACCAAGTGCGCTGGATTTATCCCTTTGCTCGACATCGCTACGGTTGGATTGCAAGTGGAAGGTAATCCCCGATCCCCACGGTAGCGATCATCTACCTATCGTAATTTCAATCGCCAACGGATTAAGACCATCGGAGACAATCAATGTTTCGTATGACCTCACACGAAATATTGATTGGAAATATTACGCAAATTCGATGTCTGAGAAACTGGAAACAACACAAGAACTTCCTCCGGAGGAAGAGTACACGCTTTTGGCTGGCTTGATTCTCGACTCCGCGATTCAAGCTCAGACGAAACGTGTACCCGGCGCGAAAACTAACATCCTTCCTCCCAATCCGTGGTGGGACAAAGAGTGCTCATCACTGAACGCGGAAAGATCTTTAGCATTCAAAAAGTTCAGAAAATATGGAACACCTGATAATTATAGAAATTACGCAGCGCTAGATAAGCAAATGAAGAACTTAGTTAAAGCAAAGAAACTAGGTTACTGGCGACGGTTTGTTGACGGATTAACAAAAGAAACATCGATGAGCACTCTTTGGAACACAGCCCGACGAATGCGAAACCAAAACACCACGAACGAAAGCGACGAATATTCCAACCGTTGGATATTCGATTTCGCTAAAAAAGTATGTCCAGACTCTGTTCCGGAACAGAAGATCTCCCGCGCCGCGACATCAAAAACAAACGAAACACCGTTTTCGATGGTAGAGTTCTCACTTGCGCTCTTGTCATGTAACAATAAGGCCCCGGGGTTAGACAGAATCAAATTCAACTTGTTGAAGAATCTGCCTGACACCGCCAAAAGACGCTTGCTGAATTTATTCAACAAGTTCCTAGAGGGTAATATTGTCCCACACGACTGGAGACAAGTGAGAGTTATCGCCATTCAAAAACCTGGGAAACCAGCCTCCGATCACAATTCGTATCGGCCGATTGCTATGCTTTCCTGTATCCGGAAATTGTTCGAAAAAATGATTCTGTTTCGTCTAGACAATTGGGTCGAGACTAATGGCTTACTTTCAGATACACAATTCGGCTTCCGCAGGGGCAAAGGAACGAACGATTGTCTTGCGTTGCTCTCAACCGAAATTCAAATGGCATATGCTCGTAAAGAACAAATGGCGTCAGTTTTCCTAGACATCAAGGGGGCTTTTGATTCAGTTTCCATAAATATCCTATCTGAGAAGTTGCATCAGCATGGTCTTTCCCCAATTTTGAATAACTTTTTGTATAATCTGTTGTCCGAGAAATACATGTATTTCGCACATGGTGATTTGTCGACAATACGATTTAGCTACATGGGTCTTCCTCAGGGCTCATGCTTAAGCCCCCTTTTATACAATTTTTACGTAAAAGATATCGATACATATATCAACACATCTTGCACGCTAAGACAACTTGCCGACGACAGCGTTGTGTCCATTATAGGATCCAAAACTGCCGATCTGCAAGGACCATTACAAGATACACTCCACAACTTGTCCACGTGGGCTCTTCAACTTGGTATCGACTTTTCTACGGAGAAAACTGAGCTGGTTGTATTTTCAAGGAAGCGAGAACCAGCACAACTACAGCTTCAACTAAGGGGTGAAACCATAGCTCAGGTCTTCACATTCAAATATCTCGGGGTCTGGTTCGACTCCAAAGGCACCTGGGGATGTCATATTAGGTATCTGAAACAAAAATGCCAACAGAGAATTAACTTTCTTCGTACAATAACCGGATCATGGTGGGGTGCCCACCCAGGAGACCTGATCAGGCTGTACCAAACAACGATATTGTCCGTAATGGAATATGGATGCTTCTGCTTCCGATCCGCCGCGAACATACATTTCATTAAACTGGAAAGAATTCAGTATCGTTGTTTGCGTATTGCCTTAGGTTGCATGCAGTCGACTCATACGATGAGTCTCGAAGTGCTTGCGGGCGTCTTACCGTTGAAAAATCGATTCTGGGATCTCTCATATCGATTGCTAATCCGATGCGATATCTTAAATCCGATGGTGATTGAAAACTTCGAAAGGCTTGTCGAGCTCAATTCTCAGACCCGTTTTATGTCCTTGTATTTTGATTACATGGCTCAGAATATTAATCCTTCTTCGTTTGTTTCCAACCGTGCTCATTTGTTGGATACTTCTGATTCTACTGTGTTTTTCGACACATCCATGAGAGAAGAGATTCGTGGAATTCCGGATCACGTGCGCCCTCAAGTGGCCCCAAATATTTTTTATAATAAATTTAGAACATTCAACTGTGAAAAGATGTTTTACACTGACGGATCAAACATCAACGAGTCCACAGGCTTCGGCATCTTCAATCAGAACATCACCGCTTCGTACAAACTCAGTGATCCGGCTTCAGTTTACGTCGCAGAATTAGCTGCTATTCAGTACACCCTCGAGATCATTGACACGTTGCCCAAAGACCATTACTTCATTGTCACGTCTAAGCTCAATAGAAGCTCTCCGGGCAATGAAGCCAGGAAAGTATCCCCCATATTTCCTGGGGAAAATACGGGAACACTTGCGAACTTTATCTGAACGGTCTTATTCAATATCGTTAATCTGGGTCCCTTCACATTGTTCCATTCCGGGAAATGAAAAGGCAGACTCATTGGCTAAAGTGGGCGCATTAGAAGGTGATAATTATGAAAGACCAATCTGCTTCAATGAATTTTTCAGTATTTCTCGTCAAAGAGCACTTGAAAGTTGGCAAACTTCATGGAGTAATGACGAACTGGGACGATGGCTACATTCCATTATCCCTAGGGTATCGACGAAACCTTGGTTCAGGAGGATGAACGTGAGTCGCGATTTCATTCGTGATATGTCTCGGCTCATGTCTAATCACTACACATTCAACGCACATCCTCGGCGTATTGGAGTCATGGAGAGCGGTCTCTGCACCTGTGGCAACGGTTATCAGGACATCGAGCATGTCGTATGGTCATGTGTGGGGTATTGTGACGCCAGGTCTGATTTAAAGGACTCCCTCAGGGCCCGAGGTAGACCACCTGATGTTCCGGTTCGAGATGTGTTGGCGAGTCGGGATATTTCATATATGTTGCTCATATATAAATTCCTTAAACACATTAATATACAAGTGTAATCTGCGTTAGTTACCCCTGTTCCTCGACTGATGCTAAGAAGAAACTCCACCCACAGGTTCGACACTAACATCCGCCCGAATCTCCCCATCCCTCGTCTGTCCACCATCTTCATTGGAACTAACAAGATCTTTCTGCTGTCACTAAATTTTCTGCTTCCCCCTCCCACGTTTTTTCACCATCTCGATGTCAACTAATTAGATCTTTGTCGTTCTTAGTCATTTTGTTCCCATATCCCCTTTTTACTCTGTTCTCCGTAATATTTACTTCTCTGTATATTTTTTTTTTCATTTTCCTCCGTAACATCATCATCATTGCCCACGGACGGCCGCTGTAGTCTATGAGATGAATATGGGCCACCCGCCTGGTATTCGTAGCCTGGGGGTGTCCCCCGCGAACCCACACGGACAGAAAAAAGCGGCTAATACCAAGATACTTACCAACGTGTTACATTCAGTACGCCGGCCGGTGCCGATTGCCAGCTGAAGGCGGGATTTGCCAAAGTCATTACATTATCTTAATATACTATCCTAGTTTTAAGTTATTTGTTAATTAAAATTAGAAAAAGCCGTTGGCATCTTAGAGCTTAAGCAGTGTACCTTAATAAATTATACAATTGAAAAAAAAAATATATACTAATCATGGAAAATGTTATTGTGTCAATAACATTGCTTTCTCACTACCAAACATACCCATATTTCAATCTCATTTAGCTCGTCTCAAGATTGTTTTTTTACGTACATGCGGGATTGACGAATATCAAATAAAGTCGAATAAAATAGAGTGAGTATAATCAGAGTGACGACAGCTGTTCGTTTGGAATGACAGCCACCATTTCCAATCGAGCAAACGACCTGTCAATTCAATGTAAAACTAATGGAATGTTTTGAATTGTTGCCAACATTACGGACGAGAAGTCGTCACTCTGGTTATAGGTACTCTAGAATAAAACAAGAAAAAGGAGGGAAATAAACAAGACACGTACGGCGAGATAATAACGCAATTTCGCATGGACAATTTTGACAGCAGCCGGAATGCAGCCAGCCTTCTGACGGTTGCCAGAATTCCTCACAAGCGGGTTTGTGTAGACTTACACCGACGACACGACCTGCCACTCGTCTATCGAAACTGTATTGCAAATGTAACTATCCCTCAGTAACTGGTAATGTCAAAACGAAAATGCCTGAAAAACTATTGAAACTGGCAACACAAGTTGATAGATTATTGATTTTAAATAACAGTTACCATAACCTTGGTTACTGCATATTGGAGACTTGGGAAATGTAAACAAAACAAACTGTCTCGAGTGGAATTATTATTTAGTTTAATCGGATAGAGGTCTTCGTTAAGGCTTGCTGGTGCTCGAACATATTAAGGTAGCGCTTCGCCGTGGTCACGGGAGTTCGCTGCCTATCCCGGGGTTTTATGCACTTTACCCAAAATTGTGAGAAAACAGGGAAGAAAACGGAAATTCCAAGAACATACGATTCTAGATAATTAATTTTTCTATCGATTCGTATATAATTTGTGCCTGATAAACGTTTTTATCGAAAGATTTCGTGCGAGTTATAAAAATAAATGAGTTTTTCCTTATTCTTTCGCACGCACACAATGTCAACGCATGCATTGGGGTGTGCAAAATGCCACATGCGGTAGACGCTAACAACATTTCTTTTGTTTTCGTTGTCCGTTATCTCTGCGTAAACGTTGAATATAGATGAGTAGAAAATGTAAGTAAGTATTACTACTTTGTAAAATAATTTCTATTCGTGTTTCAGTAGTACCAGAAATCAGTAATGATTTTCATCATTACTTTTTCGTAAACAAATTATGTTGGATACAATATATGTCATGAGAAAATAAAGTATCATTTTATTGGCCAATGTGTAAGTTCAATTCGAATCTATCAAACTGTCATGATGTTGTTATTGCCATGTGTGCTGTGTTTGAATTTTGATAGAAACTGAAAATACTGCTCTAAGAGGGTCGAAGTTTTTTATAGTTATCTGAACATATACAGGTTTCTTATGAGACCGGCAGATATTCTCCCCAATCAGTTGTTGAATTCCGATAAAAAGCTTTCTTTGCGTCAATAAGATTGTAGCACCAGCCATGGTATAAATTTGTACGCTAAAAATCACCTTGGAAATCTGTTGAAATTGTCAATGGTTGGTAAAGATTCACAAAAGGAACGTAAAATCAAGACTTTGTTTAGCTTGAGTTCGATTTACATTTCAGTCATAATTTATACGATTCATCTTGCATTGCAACATCATAACAACAGTTGATGCAGTAAAAAAAAAGAAATGTGAAGCAAGTTTGAATTATTTCTAACAGTTTATTAAAAAATAATGAGATATGTTAGAAAGACAGCATCACACAATGAAACAGCTCTGTTTTTTTTTCAAACATTAAATAGATTGTAATTCTCAATTACATCCAAAACAGCGCTCATGGAAAATTCTTAGAAATAATTGACCTGTTCTAATTCAGTACTTAGAAAGTAAGGATTTTCATATAATCAATATTTTCTTCGGAGTATTTAAGCTAAACTATAATAAAAGACAACAAATAACTTCAGAAAATCTTGATATTATTAAGATGATCCTTGTTTGCTACGATGTTTCATCTACTCGTGAACTCAATTTGATTTCTCAGAGGAAAATCGATTGAAGGCCATTGAAATTTAGATCGATAAAAACTCAGTTTTCACATTTCATTTGCATGTAGGTTTGTAAAAATTGATTTCGTCATCTTCTATTTTCACACAAGTAATGGTTTGGATCATGATCAACTAAATCGAGCGAAATATGCGATTGAGTTTCTTTTCAAAGTCTTTCGATGTCATCTTTTCTTTCCAAGCAGCCTAAATTGCAGGGCAAAATCGATATCAATTCCTAAGTAATTACAAATCCACAACGATCCACTCTCAATGGTATAGTTCTACCAAACAGTGAGGCGTCGGCCGATTTTTTTTCAATTCTGAATTGATCTACTTGTTTCCTGCTCCAAATGGTAAAAAGACGTATGGCTTTTCCATTGCAGAGCCCGCAACTCGTAAACGTGGTGAAAATTGTTCATCAGAATTTATTCAGAAAATATAAATTTATTATTATTTGATTTTTCTTGTTTTGCAATCATTTGTAATAAATCTCTTGTAGAAGAAACATTAGCGGATTGATGTTCTCCGCAAAATTAAAAAATATTTTTCTGTTGAGTCCGCATAGTTTTGAATACCTCATAAAATTGCAGTACTGATAGTGCTGATGACAAGAAATTTTATAAGTGTAATGACAGAAGAGTAAATTGAAGTGAAGTATGAAAGAATAGAAACGAACTTTTTAGGGGGCCCGTAAATTCGAAGATTTAAAAATTTTTGTTTCGTAAATTTAAATTTTTTGTTTCGTAAATTCGAAGATTTAAAAATTGTTGCTCACAATGGACCATACCTTGGAACTTTTTGTTTTTTTGGCTCCTACAATCCTTCAAGATAGAGGTATTTTCGAAGGGGGCCCGTATTGAAATCCCTTCGGACCCGGTTTTTTCTCTCGGCGGCCCTGCATCTGGGTATTGAATTCTCTGCGGAGAAAACAAAGCTGGTCACCTTTTCAAGAAAGCATGATCCCGTACAGCTTCATATGACGGGAAAAATTATCGCGCAAGTTATATCTTTCAAATACCTCGTAGTGTACTTTGGAATGTGATGGAATATGGATGCGTTTGCTTTCGTTTCACTGCAAACTCTCATATTATCAAACTTGAGCGAATTCAGCACCGTTGTTTGCGAATTGCCTTAGGCTGCATGCATTCGACACATACAATGAGTCTTGAAGTTCTGGCGAGAGTTGGGAGCTTTCATCACGCCTCCTGATAAGATGTGAGGTACTGAATCCCCTGGTTATTAGTAACTTCAAAAGGCTAGTTGAGCTTCAATCTCAACCAAGATCATGAATCTTGGTTGAGATTGAAGCTCAACCATATTTTAACCATATGTCACAGGAAATCAACCCTTCAAGATGTATTCCTATCCATGTCAGCCTCCTAAATATATCTGACTCAACTATATTTTTCGACACATCCATGCAGCGCGAAGTGCAATCCAGTGGAATCCCGGATCACCTACGCTCGATGGAAATCCCAAAAATATTTACAAGTAAGTTCAGGTATATTGACTCTGAGAAAATGAAGTCAAGAATCTGCATCTGTTTATATAACAGAGTTAGCAGTAGTGTTTATTATAGCTTGAGTGTAATCGTCACATTATCTCCCAACCATTATGTCCTCTTCACAGATAGACTGAGTGGAGTTGAAGCCATTCACTCAAGCATAACTGGCAAGAATGAGCCGTTTCTCGTGGGCAAAATAAAACAGTGCCTGAGCGATATATTGAATAATAATTAACAAATCACTATAGGATGCGTTCCAGCTCATTGCTCCATTCCATGCAATAAAAGAGCCGCTTTTAACGAATTCTTCTTGGGATAAAGGTGATCTGGGTCGGTGGATGCATTCAATTATTCTTAAAATATCGACAAAGGCATGGTTCAGGGGACTGGATGTGAGTAGGGATTTCATTCGTGTGATGTCAAGACTCATATCCAATCGCTACACGTTATATGCACATCTTTTTAGGATTGGACTTTCCTAACCTAATCATTGTGCTTGTGGCGAAGGTTCTCGTGATATTGATCACGTCATTTGGACATGCGTGGAGTATCTTGATGTCAGATCTCAACTATTAAATTCTTTGCGTACCCAAGGTAGACTATCCAACGTCCCAGTTCGAGACATTCTTGCTTGTCGTGACCTTTTGAGAGTTAGTTCTGACTCCTACTGCGTCCATTAGTTCATCCAATAGCAAAATTTTAATGAAAATGATGTTCTGATAAAAACAAACTTAAAATAGGTTACTAAATCAACAACAAAATGTATAAAAATTTCAGCTAATTTTATAATATATTTAAAAAATAAGAGGAATATGTTTTATTAAACTCAAATCTTTGTAACTATATTAGTATTATATTAGGATACGAATTATATATAAAAGTGATGCAACGACGAAGAAATACTTATGTGAACTGCCTTAAGAAATAAACTTACTTATGGAATTTTTTTTTAAATTTGCTATCAAGTGCTCAGATTTTTTATATTTTCCATATGGGGAGGCATTAGATTTTTTCAACGTATTGCATCTAGTCGCTCTGTTTCATCTAATTATCTCTCCGTGAGCTCCATTTCATCACGTTTGTTTGCTATTGCCGGTACTTCAGAAACCGAAAACTGAATATCGGCATAGTGGCATTCGGTTCATTCAACCATAAACTAATATAAGCTACAAAATGTTTCGCGATTCTCTATGACGGTTCGAAGTTTAGAAATAAAATGTCCTGAAACAAGACTTGGATGAAATTCAGCAAATGATTTATGGAACTATCAATCCTTTATTTGGTTACATACTATCATGATCTGTAAACTAGATCAATTTACTAGTCAATTTAAAGAAACTAATGGAAAAACTATTTTCAAATTGACATTGTTACACTAAGTACCATACATCTGAAACGTGTGGTTGGATCCGAATGAAAATTAAGATATTCTTATGGCATTTTAACACCGTTGATTTGAATCCAAGCTTGTAAATATCGGTTCAAAGATCTCCGAGAAAAGTGAGTGGCTATATTACCTCAGTTGCGTCCTTCCATAACAATTTTAAAGTGAATTAGGACAGTATTATTGGCTGTTCTCAGAAAAAACGTGCGATATTAATATTTTCTGTAGATATCTAAAGATATCTGATGTGAAATCTGAAGAGAAGGATAATGAAAAATCCGTAGATGTACGAATAAATGCATAAGGTTGGCTTCGCTGCTTACATATCCTTCCACCGAGAGTAACAGAAAGAAAGAAAGAAAGAAAAAATACAAACAATATAGGCATTGAGAGTTGCGCAAAACCTGCCGGCCAACGGTATCCTGTTGCTACGCTACGTTCGTATACATACACCAGCAACATTTGAGCTGAACTCTGCATAAAAGGATTCGGATAGTTGTGCTTGAACCGACGCCCGTTCAGTTGCATTTGGACTCGATATTCGTTCGCATCGTGAAAATCGCTTCGTTTGTTTTGTTCGAAACACAATGGGATTTCAAACAAAGAGAAGAAAGGCGAACAAAAAAAAATGCCGTGCTCAAAGAATCAATAAAGAAGCGTAAAGCGTCAGGTAACTAGAATTATGTGTCTCTGCTACATTCGATTTCATTTGTGTATGTATGTATGTGTAAATTGAGATTGGCTTACTTTCGAGACAATCTGAAACGAGATACCATAGTTTTCGACGAAAATATGTTCCAAAATTTAGTAACAATACATATGAACCAGATTAATTTAATTATAAAGTTATCTTTCTATTGTCATTCACGTTAATAAATTGACCTTGTGCATCAAATTGATTCATTACCATTTTACTTTAGTATGAAATCAAATGGAAGTAATTCATTATCCTTTTTGAAAACGAAATAAGTGATAAAAAATGGATATTTCAATGGAGTTTGATCAGAAATACTACTTGATGATTCCAACCGTTGAGATATCGTTAGTCAAAGACAGTTTATTTACTTGTTAGGGTGCGTTTACGTAGTTATAGTAAATGCATTCATTTTCGATGCAAGCATGTAACGCCAATCTGAATCGATTGCATAAATTTATATCAGTGTAATGATGGGCTATTCTTATAGTTTTCTTAACAGTTTGTTATTGTTTCAGGTGTCAAAGTTGATATTACAAGCAGGGAAATAAGACTTTCCGTTGATTTAAGTTTAGTTTAAATTAATTGTGCAGGTGAAGATTCGTACATATTTCTAAGGGTTCTACAAATATTCTGTAGATGCAGATTTAAATTTTTTCAAACATTTGTCAAATAGGCAGATTTTTCGAATTGGTTAGTTTATTTGCTCGATCGACACAAATGTTAACACAGACTTTTTAAAACTGCAGAAATTTGAACCTTCGATCTGGCATCGTTAATTACAAGTTACAATATCTACCTATGGCTGATATACGGAAACGTTTCCTGGAAAGAGAAGAAAAGAACAAATCTATCGACATAACCAGTTTATTCGAACTGGTTTCGGAAGAAGAATTAATATATTCAGTACGTCACCCATATCACAAATTCGTGCATCGGTCAATGCAACATGGAGGCGCATCGCTCAAAAGTTAGAAACAGGTAAATTAGTAGACTTCCTGATTTTGAAGAATAATCTCTATTTGATAATATTTATTTTAGATCCTCAATCTTGCAAAGATATCAAATTGTTTGGATCTCTCGTTCCATCAGTGATTTAAATGATTATGTTAACTTAAGAACGTAATGTAATTGAACCAGCTTGATCTTTAATAAATGTAAACTACTGCCAAAAGGACAAGGTCGGTGTGTTTTTGTGTATGTAATAAAAATGTGCCCTAGATTATCTCGGTGATGCCTTGACAGATTTTCACAAACTTAGATTGAAATAAAGGTTATCTTGGTCCCACAGCCTAATATTAGATATTATTTGCATCGTACTTCCGAAGTGAGAATTGCATACACAAAGTATGTCTATTGTTCAGCAAGTTGCGGCATAACCGATGACTTCATATCATATGAATTGAAGGATATTATTAAGTGTGCATTTTGTCACCAGCAGATCGTTGCAAACTAATGTTTCTTTTGTGCTGTTTTCCTGCTTATGTACTACTTAATTCCTCTCCATGTTCTTCTTATCCTTCCCTTCCCATCAGGAAAATGACGAGAAGCCACGGCAAGGTACAAATCTCCAAATATTCAGGGGAACCTGCCACTACTACTAATTTGTTCTAACTCCCGATTTGGGTTGATGAGGGTCAAATATGCACTCAATTATCGCAAAATTACTGAGCCGATTTTGCAAACTTAGGATCAAATGTAAAGTCTTATGATCTCATCGAGTACTGATGAGTAATCTTCGGATTTGACTTCATAGGACGTATTATTAAACTCGAAACGAACGATTTTTTGTACAAGCACTTGTACGAAAAGACGATTCGACTCGGCTGGCTCAGGTTCCAGAATCTGGTTCCAGGCTGGCTCAGGTTCCAGAATTGCAAACTAATGTTTCTTTTGTGCTGTTTTCCTGCTTATGTACTACTTAATTCCTCTCCATGTTCTTCTTATCCTTCCCTTCCCATCAGGAAAATGACGAGAAGCCACGGCAAGGTACAAATCTCCAAATATTCAGGGGAACCTGCCACTACTACTAATTTGTTCTAACTCCCGATTTGGGTTGATGAGGGTCAAATATGCACTCAATTATCGCAAAATTACTGAGCCGATTTTGCAAACTTAGGATCAAATGTAAAGTCTTATGATCTCATCGAGTACTGATGAGTAATCTTCGGATTTGACTTCATAGGACGTATTATTAAACTCGAAACGAACGATTTTTTGTACAAGCACTTGTACGAAAAGACGATTCGACTCGGCTGGCTCAGGTTCCAGAATCACCATATATTGTATAAGTGTCAAAAAACACACTATTACTTCACTATGTGGATTAAAGATTATCCGAGTTATACTGTTTATATGAAAATGCTCAATGCTTTATGTAACTAACGTAAATAAAATACTATCAATTATTTGATTCGAAGAAATAATTACCGAATACTTTTTATTTTATTGTGGAACTATGTTATGCTTAGCAATACATCAATGAAATTACATTTCTCCAGATAAAATTGCATTATTTAAACATGCTACCGAATTTTTTCATACCAAATTTTGCAATAAGTTTTGTCGTTGTTTTTTATAATCATTGCTCGATCTCAAACTGGTGAAATTAACACTAGTGAATACGGTGGATGATTTCGCTATTTGCAAACTTACGTACAACTCTCGTTGTTTATTATCCGATATCAAAAGGTTATGAACTGTAACAATCAAACTGGCGTTAATACGATTTGAAAGAATTCTCCATGCAGCGCAAGTGATGCCGAACGTTCGTTCAACGCATTGTCTGGCTCTTGAAATTCTAGCATTATAAATTCTTTCTTCGGAAGTGAGCCACTGCCCACTTATTGGTTTGAGAATGTTGCGATGGAGCGGAAATGCTTCATATGCGACAAGGTAATATGGGAACGGTACGTCATCATTTGGAAGTGGCTTGTCAGGTGGAAAATTCAGACGATTACTAAAACGAAGCTCTCCAAAAAGAGTTTCTTTGAACGTTCCTCCATCACTAGCACTACCATACTGGCCAATATCAATCCATGTATGTAAACATGCTGCGTCGCATACTATGCAGGACTATGCTGAAGGTTTTTTGTAATTGTAAAGCATTGTGCCTGTAATGTAAAAAAATGTTTCTTATTGAGTTGAGCTGATAAGCAAGCTTGCGTATAATCATAATCTTTAGCCTAAAAAAGGCTGAATGCTTTTTCCTGCTCAACCACAGTTTTCGTACTGCAAATCTCCGCTTTCTACATCTGCGCCTGGATGAAAAAAATAATTTTCAAACCATTTAACGAAACTGATTACGCAGTTCATTTATATAACAATCGGTTTTAAAAGTTTGTATTGCCTTCGACCATTTTTCATTTTCCTCCTGTTCAGGACAAAAGCTGTAGCATTCACCAAAAACAACATACTGCATTGAAAAAATCGAATGGATCGCATTTGAGCGAGAAATTGTTTTTTAATTTTTTTTGCGCACTGAATAATAACAACAAAACAGATGTTTCAAAATTGTCAAATTTGACATTTACTGCAATAAAATACAACCCTTGGAAGCCAGGGTTGTGCTAATTTTTCATAACGTTATGCATTACACCAGACCCTGTCAGCTTGAAGCGATCTCAATCTTCAGTTCACCAACGCCATCGCACGGCATCACATTCAACATATCATGTCAATTGTATGAGTGCGCAGTGCTGCTGTTTTGGCGCGCACGAATTTGACATTTCTCTCTCCTACTTCTATGTTCGAGATTCGATGCGGACTCGCCTGAGGGCACCATGCACGCAAAAAAGGATGTTGCCAATGATTTGTTCGGGAAATGTGAGAGCTGGATATCTTGTTAATATGGTGTCTTTGATTACACGCTCACTTTTCGTGCAAAATGCACGTAAAATTGTGAAATATTCAATACTGTTTTTATCAGTAATTTCACAGGTACATAATGTTTTTATAGCGTCAATTCTTCTAAAAATTAATATACTATCGATTGTATTGAAATTCTTGCCCGAAAATTGCATATTTACATGAAAGCACAAAACCTGCATTTTATGCATGTTTTACGTAAACGCACCCTTATGATAACTTTGAAATAACAACACTATTTAGCATTATCCATAACAGATTTTATTCTAAAGGAATGTACCTTTCCAAAGATGATAAAACTTTCAATATCGGTCACAAATAAGCTAAGATACAGCTAGTCGACACGTTTTCATTTTTATCATCCCCTTAGTTTCGCAGCGTAAAAACATTTCTCGTTATACGCTTTGTTGAAAACCGTAGCACATCCCTACACATGCGAGTTGTTTATAGCGAGAAAAAGAAAAAAGAATACAAAATTTTTACAAAACTCGCACGAAATCTCGCGAAAGAAACGCTTTCTAACTGATATTTTTCGCCAAATGCATAGTAAAATAATTTATCTACAATCGTATGTTTTTGATTTTTCGTGAATCGGGTTAGTATTGGAGAAATTTGCAATTTAGGGTGAAATTTCGGCGACAAAGTAAGAGGAAGCAGTGAATTGTCTCGCTTCGACCTGACCACGGCGAAGCGGTACCTTAAAAATGACTTCCAGACAATTCAATATTCATGGATGTTTGTTAAATAGTTCAACGTAACCATACTTAGATCTATAATGATTCTCTGTTATGTAAATGAGTTTATAAATGGTGTTGAGTTTTGCAGTCATTCAATCCGTCATTGCCAAATTTTTCAAATCAGTCCTACCATGAGAATTTGGTATTAAAAGCATATTTGTTATTTTCTAATGACTTTCTAAAGTAAAACCATTTAAATTCCCCCTTTGTTCCAAATCGTTCAACCCTCGTTGCTAATCAGCATACATGTTGTGAAACAATGCGCTGTCATATTTTGGAAATTCCTCTACTTCTACTCTCAGTGATTTGAGGTCTTCACAAAGTGCGTGTATACTTTGATGAATATGAAAGGCACTTGAACAGCACGGGAATCAAATTTCTCAGTATATTAGATCTGATCGAAATTATAGGTTTTGAAGTGCACATCGGAAGCTGGAGAGTGCAAACAGGACTCGTTCAAATAATTTGATTATTTGTGTCTCAAACAGAAAACAGACTGTAACTAAGGTCTACCGTAAGGCTGCTGGAACTTGTTGAAGTAGTCGAATGTAACCAGTGTCGGATACAATTTAACAATGAAGTCTCATTTTCATTTCGTGAAGACTGGTACTAACTTCCGGGACAGTATGTTAAGAAAAAGTGACGTGTTTCGGAAACTCGACTGGTTATTTCTAAAAAGAGAGACCATAATCATGGATGAGTTAGATGTGTTGGCACCGATACCTCACGACTGGCATCTCTTCCGAAAATAATGGGAACGGATTAGATATGTTGATTGAATTTGGAATCATGGTGCGTAACCTGACGTAGCATCTCATCATCGCTGGCCAACATGCACATTTGAAAAATCCAGTTCTTCTTCAAGAGGTCGTAGAAAAACTACCAACCACAGTGAAGCTTCAGTGGGCACAACATCTTGTAACCGTCCCAGAAACAACGTTACAAAACTTCAGCGAGTTCATGTCATGTATGATAGAGTCCGTAAGCAAAGTTTATCAACCGTTTCACAATCGAAATCAAGAGGAACCGTTTCACAATCGAAATCAAGAGGATTCATCAATACACATATTGATGAATCATACGAGACAATAAGAAAAGATTAAAATTATGTGAGAAAGCTATGTCCAATATGCAGTGAACAAAATCATCGCGTGAAAGATTGCAATAAATTCAAACAATGTAGCGTTGAGGATCGTTGGAAGCATATTCACCGTGCTAGACTGTGTCGTTGCTGTCTGAATTTTCATGGTAGAAGGGCTTGTAGAAGTCTCGTTCGTTGTGGCGTTAACGAGTGCCAATTTCGTCACCATCCTCTACTACACACAAACCCCGTTACCAAGGCAACTCAAGAAAGCTCTAATGTTTCAAACCTTACGTACCATCACTGCGGGCAATCAGTTCTCTTCCGGATTCTACCGATCACTTTACATAATAATTCTAAGTCAATTGATACCTTCGCGTTTTTGGATGAGGGTTCAACAACCACTCTTGTTGAAAAGGAATTGGTAGACCAACTCGATGTTAGCGGCCCCATTTTACCCCTTTGTTTGAAGTGGACAGCCAATATGACACGTACGGAACATGCATCAGAAATGGTTACATTCCACGTATCGGGTCTTGATAATAAAAATAAGCACAGACTTGATAATGCGCGTACCGTAGCTAACTTAAATTTAGCCCCACAAACTCTTCGGTTCGACGAACTACAACGCCGCTTTCCGCATTTGGTCGAATTGCCAGTTAAAAGCTATGAAAATGCACATCCTCGATTGCTTATAGGTTTACGAAACTTGTCATTAGCCATACCACAAAGTTTGAAAGAAGGAAATGATGGACCACACGCCGTCAAAACTCGACTAGGCTGGTGCGTCTATGGAAGCCTCGGCAAGAACCGAGATTTCGAACATTTAAACTATCATGAATGTGACTGCAATTCGAACTATGCGTTAGATTCCATGCTGAAGGATTATTTCAATGCCGAAGATATGGCTGTGCAGACTACTAAGCCACCCGAATCTAAAGAAGATGCCAGAGCGAGAGCAATTCTGCAGCAGACTACTCAAAGTGTTGGCGGTCGATTTCAAACCGGCCTGATTTGGCGTTATGACGATATTGAAATGCCGGACAGCTTTCCGATGGCTCTTCGTCGGCTTGAATGCTTAGAAAAGCGAATGGAAAAGGACGCTATACTAAAAGAGTGTGTTCATCGACAGGTTAAAGAGTATCACGAAAAGGGGTATGCCCATCGCGCAACAGAATCTGAACTGATCAAGGCCGACCGGCGTGTGTGGTATTTGCCTTTAGGAGCCGTAGCTAATCCTGAAAAGCCCGGAAAGATACAACTGGTGTGGGATGCTGCGGCTGCGTGTGTGGTATTTGCCTTTAGGAGCCGTAGCTAATCCTAAAAAGCCCGGAAAGATACGACTGGTGTGGGATGCTGCGGCTAAAGTGAAAGGAATATCCTTAAATTCTTCACTTATGCGGGGCCCGACCTACTAACTCCACTACCTTACGTACTTTTCCGTTTTCGTCTATTCCCGACATAAGAGAAATGTTTCACCTGATTGCTATTACACGCTCCGACAAAAACTCTCAACGGTTCCTTTTCCGCGATAGACCTAAAGACCCACCTCAAGTCCACATTATGGACGTTTTGACCTTTGATGCAACATGCTCACCGACGAGTGCGCAATATGTTAAAAATGAAAACGCTATACGATTCCAACATCAGTACCCAAGAGCCGTCGAAGGTATTCTAAAAAGCCACTACGTGGATGACTATTTAGATAGTCTATTTCTAGCGACATAAGAGAAATGTTTCACCTGATTGCTATTACACGCTCCGACAAAAACTCTCAACGGTTCCTTTTCCGCGATAGACCTAAAGACCCACCTCAAGTCCACATTATGGACGTTTTGACCTTTGGTGCAACATGCTCACCGACGAGTGCGCAATATGTTAAAAATGAAAACGCTATACGATTCCAACATCAGTACCCAAGAGCCGTCGAAGGTATTCTAAAAAGCCACTACGTGAATGACTATTTAGATAGTTTTTCTACAGTTGAGCAGGCGAAACGGATTGCCTGCGAAGTACGTGACATCCACTCCAAAGCAGGATTTGACCTCCATGCATGGGCTTCTAATAACCTCGCCGTCTTAAACCATCTAGGACAGCCGACCATACAAGAATAAAAAAATCTTATGCTTTCTGGGACCAACTGTTTTGAGCGAGTACTCGGTATGCACTGGATCGATGTGCTGTCATTTTCGATGTTGTTCAGCGAAGAAATTCAATTGTTACTTACCACGGGCGCGAGACCAACTAAACGACAAATGCTGAAGTGTGTAATGAGTCTCGTTGACCCCTGGTGGTTGACTGAAAAGGTGGACGGACTTATTTGAGCAGACAAGTCGTATCCAGATACCACGTTGCTACACACTTAAAACCATTTCTTGAGCTCGGCATAATAAAATGCCGAAAGTGATCAGCAACACGTAAATTTGCTGATTGCTCAGTAATCAATACGCATGTTTCTGAACTTCGTTAAATGCATTCACTGATATTTCGGTAAAATGCTTCACTTTGTCGAAATTTGGCATAATTACTTGCTGAATTTATCAGTAAACAACAGATATGCCGACATCAGCAGAGACGTTTGCCGAGATTTCGGAATATGCGCTAGCTGTTGCCGATATTCAGCACGACAGCTGTCATTTATTGCCGCGTTACATTTTCGCTTCGCATTGTGCGATTATTTTCTAATGAAATTCTCGAGTGAAAACATTGATAATCTTCGAAGAAGCATGGAACCACTTGGAAGTAAAAATATTGAATAAATATAGTGACATATTTATAAAAAGCGACTTTATCAGAGCACTCCCGATTATAAGGGAAAAACACCCAACACGGGGCTCAAAGCGTCCTTGAGACAAAACTTTGGGGGATATGCGAAAAAATAACCCAATGCATGGAATAATTCAATAGATAAAAGTAAGTTTATTTTTTGAACAATACCGTATATGCATCATTAAATATTGAACATTTTTGTAAGCCAAAAATCAATATATATTTTTATTTTCATATTTCCAGCTCGACTCAAGGCGGCCGCATCTGGAAACGCCGCTTTTTTATGCTACATGTTTTCAGGTAGAGGCTTTATGCACTACTGGCAACAAATTTGTAAGCCTCCTTTAAGTGTTAATAAAATGAATTTTTGATCCTGAATGGCGTGGTTATAATGCTGAAAAATTTCAAACAAAATTAATTCACTAGATTTTTAATTACTGATGATTCGGTAATTTATTTTTTTTTTTCATTTTTTCGTTTTATTGGATTGCCGAATATTCAGTGAACGTTTCACTGAGCAAACAGTAAATCTTATGCTGACGATTTCGGCAATATTTGACGTTTGTCAAATTTGAGGGTGCCGAGACGCTCAGTAATTTTATTTTTGCCAAGATGATTGCTGATTACTCGGCTGTGCGAATCTCGGCATTTTTTGCCGAGACTCAGCTAAAAAATTTAAGTGTGTACTTCGACCAGGCTAACGAAGATCTATACAAATCCCTTCAAGTCCATGTTTTCGTAGATGCAAGCGAAGTGGCATACTGTGCAGCAATTTACTTCAGAGTCCAGGCGCCGAATGGAATTCCGCGATCTGTGTTAGTAACCGCTAAAACTAAAGTAGCACCATTAAAATATCACTCAATACCACGGTTGGAATTGATGGCAGCGGTGTTAGGAGTTCGCTTACTAGACTTTATCGCTCAAGGACATGGTGTTAAACACGCTCAATCGTTTTACTAAACTGATTCTAAAACGGTTCTTGCTTGGATTCAGTATGATCATAGAAGATATAAACCATTCGTAGCCTGTCGAATCGGCGAATTATTATCATCTTCCAGAGAGACCCAGTGGAAATGGGTACCAAGCAAGCTCAATGTTTCAGATGAAGTCACTAAATGGCATGGCAGGCCATTATTTGCTAGCTCCAGTCGATGGTTCTTGGGACCAAAGTTTCTGGAACTTCTCGAAAGCGAATGGCCTACTCTGGATACTCCTATACCCGCGACGGATGAAGAAATACGACCGTGTAACTTACATCAAATTGTAACAAAAGACATCTCAATCGCCTAGTAAGAACCATTGCATTTGTCAAAAGATTCGCTACAAAAGACACACGAGCACGAAAACTTACAACAAAGTTAACGCTAACACATGAAGAACTCAAAGCTGCGGAAATAATCATATGGAAGCTAGTGCAAGCTGAATCCTACCCCGATGAAGTGTCGATTCTAATTCGTAATAGAGATCTTCAAACCCGCGAACGATCAATAATTCCCAAATCTAGCCCACTTTATAAATTAACAGCATTCGCGGATGAACACGGCCTTTTACGTATCGACAGCCGCATCTGTACTGCGAAGTGGATCGCAGTTGGCCTGAGATTCCCTATCATTCTTCCGACTAATCATACTGTAACACATCTTCTGGTGGACAGCTACCATCAAAAATTTCTTCACGGGAACGCGGAGACCGTCGTCAATGAAATCCGCCAACAGTTCTACATCTCCCGGCTTCGGGTTCTTGTCCGAAAGGATTCACGGCGATGCAAGTGGTGCGCAATCTATAGAACTAAGGTTATCACACCTAAAATGGCTCCACTACCTAATGCCAGATTGGCACCCTACACTCGACCCTTCAGTTATGTAGGTCTGGATTATTTCGGTCCCATGCTAGTAAAGGTCGGTCGCTCTAACGCAAAAAGATGGATTGCGTTATTCACGTGTCCTACTATACGCGCCGTTCATCTGGAGGTTGCCTACGATCTTTCAACCCAGTCTTGCATAAACAGCATTCGCCGATTCATTTGTCGACGGGGACAACCATTAGAAATTCATTCAGACAACGGTAGTAATTTCAAAGGAGCTAATAACATCTTGCGAAAGCAATTTTTTTTTTTTTTTATTCAAGAATATAATGTTTAAGGCACACTGCTTAAGCTCTAAGATGCCAAGGGCTTTTACTAATTTAAAATTTACGACTAACTTAAAACTAGGGTTGTATCATTAAGTAATGTCATATTTGGGTCGCAGTGGTTGACTTTGGCAGATCCAGCCTTCATGTGGTGATCGGCCGGTGATCTGAATATTTCATGAGAGTCTTCCATATGGCGTTGGTGAATATTCATATTGGCCGCATTCTTCGGTCCGTGTGGGTCCGCGGGAAACACCCCCAGGTTACGAATACCCGGCGGGTGGCCCGCATGCTGTTGATAAGTTTCCGTGGGCGATGATGGTGTTGTTACAGAAGAAAATGAAAAAAAAAATATAGCGAAGTAAATATTGCGTAAAACGGAGTAAAAAGGGGATATGGGAATGAAATGACTAAAACGACAGAGATCTAATTAGTTGACATCGAGATGGTGAAGAGACGGGGAGGGGGGAAGCGGAGGTTAGTGACAGCAAAAAGATCTTGTTAGTTCCGATGAAGATGGTGGACAGATGAGGAATCGGGATAATCGGCGGAAGTTAGTGTCGAACCTGCAGTTGAGAAATAATTCTTAGCCACAGTTGAAACAACGTCGATAAATAGGAGGAACTTTCTAAGCCAGATGTAACAGATTACACTTGTATATTAATGTGTTTGAGAAACTGGTATATGAGAAGCATATATGAACTATCCCGACTCGCCAACACATCCCGAACCGGAACCTCAGGCGGTCTACCTCTGCGAAAGCAATTGGAAAATGCACTATTTGATTCAGCAGTCTCGTTCACCAATGCCCAAACTAAGTGGGTGTTTATCCCTCCATCGTCTCCACACATGGGAGGTTCATAGGAGAGGATGGTGCGTTCGGTTAAAACTGCATTAACAAGCTTACCCATGGCTCGAAAGTTTGATGATGAAGCTCTGCAAACCTTTGTGGTTGAAGCTGAAGCTATAGTGAACTCTCGTCCGCTAACGTACCTACCTCTTGACTCTGAAGAACAAGAAGCTTTAACACCAAACCATTTCATCCTGATGAGTTCAAACGGAATTAACCAACCACCCGTTGTAATCCCTGATCCTGTCAAAGTCGCGTTGGGTATGAGAAATCTTATTCAACAAAACCTAAACATTTTTTGGAAACGGTGGGTCCGTGAGTACTTACCCACATTGACGAGAAGAACCAAATGGTTTGAGAAAACAAAGCCCGTCGAGCCTGGTGATCTAGTAGTAATTATCGATGATTGCAAAAGAAACGGTTGGGTACGGGGACGTATTAAGGAGGTTCTGCCAAGCTCAGATGGTCGCGTAAGGAAGGTTATAGTTCAGACTTCAGCGGGATTACTCCGTCGATCGGTTTCTAACCTGGCAGTGCTTGATGTTTCAAAAAACGGTAATGCTGAGTTTGGTACTCATCTCTACGGGAAGGGGAATGTTGGCACCGATACCTCACGACTGGCAACTCTTCCGAAAATAATGGGAACGGATTCTGAGCTGAACCACCAAAGAGGTTAACAGAAACCTGCTAATCACAGTGAGAAGAAAAGTATAGTGTCGATGTGCTCGCTCAGTTTAACGGAAATTTCAAATAAATTATTTACAAGTATATTAAAAGATAATTATAGCAGGTAGTTAATATTAAGGTACATTTGAAATTGAATTATTAATATTTTGCAATTATATAGTGAATTCGGTGATTGTCACGTTGTTGACTGCTTATCAGTAATACTGAGTGAAGATACAAGTAAGACTGAATTGATTTAATATATGCTTGATACTTATTATGTGTCCATAACAGTACCAGCAACGTATTAGCGCAGGAAAGATAATCTTTATTTTATGAGTTTGAACGGCACACTGTTATGTAGGTAATCTTAATATCCTCTATCAAACATAACCTAAAGTGATAAACTCATTATAGCTTGAAGCTGTATTAGTCGTAAATAAATTGAATTGTGATCAAATCTGCTATCAAGAACAGTGTTTGCCTATCTTGTTCCTGGGAACAATAAGATGACTACACTGAAGATAGAGCTAATGGGTAGCTGTGGATGATATAGGATGACGCATTTCTGTCGCAACACTACTTCTAGTACCAGATTTGGTTATTGTACTATTGTGGTCGGCGCAAATCTAAAAAGAACGTTGAAACAAAATTTAAATTTATATAAAAGTTTCACAACTTTCTTAAATGATTTGTTTATTTATTATAGCGCTCCTTGGTAACTAGTTCATAGCAACTTAAACAGTGTTGCTCAAGAAGTTCATTTTCATGATTATCGAGGGGTCGCTATATTTATGGTAACTGGCGGTAAATCACTCACGAACATTTTTTGTTCAGATTTTTCTTCGGAGTGCCTGCTCGTGTCGTCGCTTACACGCGGCGTGTAAATACATTATTATAGGGTATATATTATTGTCAAGTAGGACGGTGTACACGCTTATTTGTGGCTACCCAAAATTGAGTCAAAAGCTACCCAATTTCGCAAAAACTATACCTACCCAAAATTGAGTAGAATAGGTATTACGCAATTTTGGGTAAATACGTTTTTCGCAAAATTTGAGTAGAAATTACTCGTTTTTGTTGACACTTGTAAGCGAGTGGAAATTACTCATTTTTTCATTGAATCGGTTTATCGGCTGCTCGGCCATCCATGGAAGTTGACCATCAATGTCAATTTCCCTCTCTGAGCAGCCTAGATAGCCGTGTAGTGTCGGTAGCGGTTTCCCAACTGGCTAAGAATAACGCTACGGTCCACCTGTACCGGTGGTATAAGTCCACCAAACAGGTAAGCCGTGTGGCATCCGGCGGAATTATTTTTTTTTACCAAGAATTGATCCACTGGTTTCCTGTTCCATGTCGTAAAAGGCCACAAAAATAGGAACTCCTAAGTCAAGGTGTATTTCCGTGCCGATGGCTGAATGGCTGCAGGAGGTTAAACAATGCAGTCGTGAACGGAATATCTTGGGATTTTCCCTTACTGTGTTAAGCGAAGCTCTGGCACAGTGGACGACTTCTTTCTTCGCAACTCGTGGGATTTAAATGATTAAAACATTTAAAAAAATCCTTACATGGTTCGCTATAGGCGATTATAAGCCAATATATTTGGTTTCTTGTAGTTGTTGTACGGTAAGTGCTGGAGGTGGAGTGTTCGTTACTTTAATTGATAATGGTTAGAGTAGCACAAATCAATCTCCAGCATAAACGTACAGCAACTATGAATCTATCCAGACTTCTGCAAGAAGGTAAAGCTTCTTTAGCTTTGGTTCAAGAACCATATTTCCAAAAGGGAAACTTCTACGTTGGAAAATTGTTAAACCCAGTCTTTGTTGCCTTTAACAAGACCGGAATGACTAATCCACGTGAAATGCCTCGAGCATGCATACTTGCAAATAGTGCTCTCGATGTCTCTCTCATATCGGAGCTCACAACTCGGGATATTTGTGCTGTCACAGTTGGTATGACTACTGATGGCATAGACAGGAAATATGTCTATTGTTCGGCATATTTGCCGCATAACCAACCTTCGCCAAGCGATGACTTCAAAAAGGTTGTATCATACTGCTGCAAAAGTGATTTACCGCTTGTAATCGGCAGTGACATAAATGCTCACCATATCATTTGGGGCAGCACAGATATAAATTCGAGAGGCTCTGATATGATGGAATTTGTGAGCAGTACAAACCTGCACATAGTCAATGCAGGAAACCGTCCAACTTTTGCGAGATCTGGCAGAGAGGAGGTTTTGGACGTAACTCTCTGCTCTGATAGAATTGCGCATGAGTTGGTGAATTGGCTCGTCTCCGATGAGCTCGAACCTTCGTTGTCTGATCATAAGTACATATTCTTTGATCATTCAAACGTTAAATTTGATATTATCACATATCGTAATCCCAAATCTACAAACTGGGACCTCTATGAAGAGGGCTTGGCGACTAGATTTTACGGGTACCAACCAACAATTGAAACCCCAATTGATTTGGAAAATGTTGTCGACGAGACAAACTCACTCATAGTTGCAGCATATGAAGAGGCTTGTCCACTTCGGATTGTGCGAGCTACTAGAGGAACTCCTTGGTGGAATGCTGAACTTGCTAGACTAAGGAAACTATGCAGAAGAGCTTGGAACCACCGTCGCAGAAATGGGTCGGAGGCATTCGTGTTGGCTCGAAGGGCTTACAAAAATGCTCTTCGATCGTCTGAGCGAAGTGGTTGGAAAAGCCTCTGCACAAATGTCTCTAGTCTCAACGAGGCTAGCAGATTAAATAAGTTACTTTCGAAGTCTAAGGACTTTAATGTCAGTTTCTTAAGAACTTCAGATGGTGAACACTTGTCTGATGAAAGTGATGTACTTCACTGCCTTTTTAACACTCACTTTCCAGGATGTATGGATCCATCACCGACAGCTCTTCCCGAGACTTTTTCAGGTAGTTACGATTCTTGGGCCCTTGCTCGAAGCGTTGTGACGATTGAATCGGTCAAATGGGCAGTTGAGAGTTTTGCTCCGTACAAGTCTCCTGGAAAGGATGGAGTTTTCCCAGTGTTACTGCAGAAAGGGTATGAACATTTCAAACATGTTTTGAAGAAAATACTTACTTTTAGTCTTGCGACAGGATATATTCCAAGAGCCTGGCAGGAAATAATTGTCAAATTTATTCCCAAAGGCGGTCGCGACACTTATGAGGAAGCGAAGAGTTTCAGGCCTATCAGTCTAAGCTCATTTCTTCTTAAAACAGTGGAACGCATAGTCGATCACTATATCAGGAATGTTAGTTTGGGCCTGCATCCGCTACATGGAATGCAACATGCTTACCAGCGTGGAAAGTCCACTACAACCCTGTTACATGATGTTGTGTACAACATTGAAAAAGCTTTCTTACAAAAGCAATCTTGCTTGGGAGTTTTCCTAGATATTGAAGGTGCCTTTGATAACGTGTCTTTCAATTCAATTCTGGAAGCAGCCCGTGGTCATGGCATACCTTCAAGTATCACAAATTGGATACACGCAATGCTTAGCAATCGACTTCTTTGTTCATCGCTTCGGCAAGCAGAGATTAGAAAGCTAAGTGTCTGTGGGTGTCCTCAAGGTGGTGTACTATCCCCACTTTTATGGAACCTTGTCGCTGATGGTTTGTTAAGGAAACTTAATAACCTTGGATTTCCGACTTATGGTTTTGCCGACGATTATCATATATTGATGACCGGTATAAGCATTAACACTCTCTTTGATTTAATGCAGCAAGCCTTGCGATCTGTTGAACAATGGTGTTGTCAGGTTGGATTATCTGTAAATCCGGGCAAAACATCAATGGTGCTTTTCACTCATCGTAGGATAATCACAGGAGCTCGTCCGTTGCAGTTCTTTGGTTCAGAGGTCACTGTGGTCGAACAAGTTAAATACGTCGGGGTTATTCTTGACTCAAAACTGAATTGGTCTGCTCACATTGACTTCAGAATTAAAAGAGCTTGCATGGCTTTCGGCCAATGTAGACGAGCTTTTGGAAAATCATGGGGACTCAAACCCAGATATATTCATTGGATCTACACAACTATTGTTAGACCAATTTTAGCATATGGATGTCTTGTATGGTGGCAGAAAGGAGAAGTCGCGACAGTTCAGTCAAAGCTAAATCATCTCCAAAGGATGGTCCTAATGGCGATGACAGGAGCATTCACGACAACTCCTACTGCTGCTCTAGAGGCGCTACTGTGCATTAAACCACTACATGTGTTCCTAAAACAAGAAGCATTATCTTGTGCATATCGTCTTAAGGTTACAGGGCTTTGGAACAGTAACCCATTAGATTATGCTACCAGCCACACTCGCTTGTGGTCTCAAATGGTTACGTGGGATGAGTATTTACTCGCTCCTAGTGACCTAACTCTCACATGCAGTTTTCCTTTCAAAACATTCAATGTGAGCTATCCTTTTCGTGAGGAATGGTTGTCTGGTTGTCTGGAACGACAACTTGATGAACACATAGTTTGTTATACGGACGGTTCTCTGTTGAATGGTCGTGCTGGTGCTGGTGTCTACTGTCGTGAAATGAGGCTGGAGCAGTCTCATTCACTTGGTAGATACTGTACTGTGTTTCAAGCAGAAATCTACGCGATTCTGTGTGGAGTACAATCGGCACTTCAGCAGAGGATCTGTGGTAAGCGAATTTATTTTTGTTCCGACAGTCAGGCAGCCTTAAAAGCACTCAGTTCGAATGACTCACGGTCGAATCTAGTGATCGCATGTCGAACTCAAATTGAAGACCTCAGCATTTCAAATGCTGTTTACTTCTTATGGGTACCCGGCCATTCTGGTATTACTGGAAATGAATGGGCTGATGAGTTGGCTAGAGCTGGTGCAACGAATGATTTCGTTGGTCCTGAACCAGCTTTACCACTTTCAACTAGTTGGATTAAGCACAAGATTCGTTCTTGGGCTGTATCCAAACATGCCAGCTACTGGCGTAGCTTGCAAACTTGCGCTCAGACAAAAGCATTTCTACCAGATTTAAATCTGAAAATGTCAAAGTGTCTACTGCATTTCTCCAAGCATCATTGCAGTATTCTGGTCAGAGCTCTGACTGGACATTGCAAACTCAATTATCACATGGCTACTATTCAACGTGCTGAGTATTATTCGTGTGATTTGTGTGAATGCGATTATGGTACTTCATATCATCTGATATGTAACTGTCCCGCATTGACGCAGCTACGTATCCGGGTTTTTGGTTCTCCATACATGGTTGAGTCTGTGTATGCGGAGCTAAAATTGAAGGATATTCTCTCGTTTCTTACCCAATGTGGTAAGGAGCTATAGTCAGAAGGGTTCATCGTTCTTCCTGGAGTGAATGAATCCCTTCTGTATTTACCTTAAATAGGGTTTAGCAGATTGTTTGGCATCTTTTAGGGGGTGCCGAATTTACTTCTGCTCGTACATACTGCGAATCGTTCTGCATTCTTTCGGGAGTGCAGAATGGTGTCGCTTTTGTAAGATCTTCAAATCCTCTCGGGGGTTGGAGGTTTTATTAACAGCGGACTGTTCGGGACCTCGTAGAGGTTCAGAATTTACTTCTGCTTCCACTAAATGTGATCCTCAGCAGATTGTTCGGCATCCCTTAGGGGTGCAGAATTTACTTCTGCTTTTATGTGTTTTTGTGTCGTCAATTTTTCCCATCCTCCTAGTCCAACCCTGACCATTTCCTTTCAATCCTTCCCTCTTATATATCGGGAAAATGATGCTAAAAACAAATTGATGGCAAGGCACAAATCTCCAAATATCAAGGGGAACGTGCCATTTGAGCCAATTTGTTCTGATTCCTGATTCCTGATACCCAATTTCGCAAAAACTATACCTACCCAAAATTGAGTAGAATAGGTATTACGCAATTTTGGGTAAATACGTTTTTCGCAAAATTTGAGTAGAAATTACTCGTTTTTGTTGACACTTGTAAGCGAGTGGAAATTACTCATTTTTTCATTGAAAATGGATAGATTTTACGTCTCTATGATTTCTCAACAACTAAAAAGAAAATTAATAGTTTATAAATTTTCATTTAATTTCAGACGCAGTATTGTCTTCAAATTGTTTAGTTTTATGAAATAATTTCTGTTTTCACATAAGTAGAGCTTTTAATGACTCCTCAAGCACTCCGGCAATTTTATGCACCGTGTTGTGAGCTGTATGTTTTTTCGTTTTGTAAATTACAATGTATATAACATCGTGAAGAATTTTCACTCGTGTTGGAATTTGTATGCCGAAGACGGAGAACGTTTTAAAATATATGTCTATAGCATTTCTGATAGAACTGTTTTTTAACAAACACCATCAACAATGACACAGTATGATCCAATTTTAAACGTTTCAGCATTGCAAACTAGATGCGGTACTCTATTTGCAGATACCAAGTAATCAGTCAGGTTCTGAAAAATCATGTAATTGATTGAATAGCGCCTAGTGGATTGAAGATTTCGTCTCAATACCTGAGTCCACTGTATAACCGGAAAAAATAGTAGCTCCTCTGGAAAATTCCAGGTCTCCGATCCGGATTTGTTGATCCCTTTTTTAGACAAACTTGCAAAAATACAGAGAAATCCTCGCAAACGCTAGCTCTACTTACCAACTATAGGCTCATACGACTCACTGTCCACTAGATCTCTGATTTTTTCCATTTTGAGCAACTTTAAATCTTCAAAATTTCAAACATGAAAATGTCGGATGAAGCTAATTCTACTCAGTGAAAGTTTTATATTTTACTCATTTTTTGATAGCTGGTCACAGTATTCGAAAATGAGTACTTTTGAATCAGCCACTGAGTACCCACAAGTAAGCGTGTACATTGTATCATCAATAGGGCAGTGTTAATATAACGCATGAAATGATTAATATATCGATAATGTACTATGTTAGTATTTAGAGACTTGACGAATTGAATTCGAATAAAATCATCTTCAAACCTGTTACCAAAAATGTTTCAATATCATTTCTCGGTTAATTTTCCAAAAGGGCGTATAAGCAAGTGACAGTTTCTCTTTTTTGACTTTCTCTTCTATTAATTACCAAGCGGTTTCCACGTTTATCACTCAACTCTTTGCATGAAATGATACCCGAAACTCTCGACTTTCAAACAGAATAGTGATATCAAAGAAAATCTTTTTAATCACATCACAATAATCGAAAGAGAGAGTGATTAAAGAGAAACTGTCACTTGCTTATACGCCCTAATGAAAAATCAACCGAGATTTGGTAATTTTCAACAGGTTATGGGCCCAGAGCTTAACTGGAGAAGCAAAGTTTAGATTGTTGGATAAACAATTATTTTGGATCAGCGCTTAGGTTAGAAGTAGCGAGCAGCGACGTTTCGGGCAGATACGGGGTTTGACCAGCAGTGACGTTTTGGACAGAAACGGGGATTGACCAGCAGTAACGTTTCGGACAGAAACGGGGATATATCATCAGTGACGTTTCGGACAGAAACGGGGATTGACCAGCAGTGACGTTTCGGACAGAAACGGGGATTGACCAGCAGTAACGTTTCGGACTGAATCAGGGATTTATCAGCAGTGACGTTTCGGACAGAAACCAGGACCGGCGAGAAGCAAAAGTTTCGGATAGAAACGAAGATCTGATTAAGATCAAGTCAGTTTGGACGTTCAAGAGATGGCGAATCTGCAGCAAGAAGGTGGATCTGACTCAGCGAGAAGCAGTGGTGGCTACGAGAGGGGAACTCTCGAGCGCACCGTTCCGATGATGCTTCATGGAAGCGGCAGTCGTGAATGGGTTTTCGACAGTTCGGAAGTAGCGTTTGCTGCTTGGAAATGGCGAGTGGAGCACCGTTTAGCTAAAATCGGCTTCCGGCATACTCTAATAAGAACACCGGAAGAAGAAGCCTTCTACAAATCAATATAAAAAGCCTCTGAGGAACAAGAAAACTCTGGAAAGACTAATTTGATGAAACGATTGAACGAGGACATCGATGCTCTAGATGAAATTGTTATGTTAGTTAACAATGAAGTCTTAAACAAATTGGTGGGCCTAGAGTATGTAAAACACGCCATGTATATGTTGGTAAAAACATACCTGAAAGCGGGTACGGCTGCGATGGTGCCGATGAGAGAGCGGCTCTTCACCATAAAACATCGAAATCTAGGTTCGTCAAGGAAAATCTTCGATGAGTACGACGAGCTGGACAGAATGACATCAAGTGTAGGGCATGCTTAAAAGATGCATGCTCTACTAATCGCCATTCCTGAAAAGTTCAAACATGATAAAGGTGCCTTACTGGTGCTTTCGAACGACGAGCTGTGTGCAAAGTCCATATCAGACGTCAAGCGAATGTTTTTGAATGTAGAATCCGGGGAAGAGAAGCAGACAGAAGAGAAAAACATTGCGCTTATTTCTAGATACGCATCGAAACGACAAACAACACGGTGCTTCGGATGCAACAAAATAGGGCATTTCAAGAACAAGTGCCCACTGATGAAACAGTTTGTGTCCAAAGAGAAAGAAGAATACCTGAAACGGAAGACAGGCTTCGCAATGATCACAAGAGTAGACCACAAAAAGGTTAGACTTGCTGTAGATTCAGGAGCGAGCGATCACATGGTGAATGACTATAGGTTGCTAGAAGACGTCGAAGAATTAGGAAAACCACTCGACATCTCTACAGCCAAATCAGGAGAGAAACTTCGGGCTACGAAGGTTGACAATATGAATTTAAAAAGCGATATAGGTAAAAATACAATAAAAGATTTAACACTGTACAACGTTCTTTTTACTCCTGGACTTGAAAAAAATCTCCTTTCGGTTAGAAGGGTAAGCAAGCATGGAATAAATGTTGTACTTATCGATGAAAAGGTTATGTTCAAGACCGAGGGCGAGGTTATCGCTTCGGGAAGTTTCGTTGATGGCTTATTCCACCTCGATTTGTTTCGATATGATAACTCTGAGAAAAATGCTACAAATTCTGCATTTTTGGGAAAACACGTAAGTTTTGAAACTTGGCATAGAAGGTACCGGCATTTGAGCAATGCAAGTTTAGAGAAACTAATAACAAAGAGAATGGTTGAGGGGATCAGTCTTACTCCGGAAGATATAAATACAGTCCATGTGTGCAATAGTTGTGCAGCAGGTGAACAAGCTACGGTTAAATTTAAACAAATGGAGCAGCCAAGATCACGGCGTCCATTAGAAATCAAACATTCGGATGTTTGTGGCAGCTTGGGATAAGAAATATACGATGGCTATCGTTATTTTGTTACGTTCATTGACGATCTGAGGTCTATGAAAGATTTAAGAAATATCAGGCAATGGCAACATCTTATTTTGGAACTCGTATTTCTATGCTTACATGTGATAATAGCGGAGAGTATAAAAGCAGCGAATTCCAGGATCATTGCAAGAAAAATGGAATTCGAATGATCTTTACAGTTCCGTATACTCCACAACAAAACGGAGTAAGCGAACGTATAAACAGAACCTTGATGGAAAAAGTAAGGACAATGTTATATGACAGTGCTTTAAGTAAAGATATGTGAGGTGAAGCACTACATGCAGCTACATTTATAATAAACAGATCTCCTACAAACGAAATTAAGGAAGACAGTACTCCGTACGAAAAATGTTCAAGAAACAACTGAATCTGAATCATTTGAGAGTCTTCGGATGCAAGGCGTTCAAACATGTCTTCAAACAAAATCCCCATAAGCTAGATCCTAAAACAAAACCAATGATATTTGTAGGTTACGCAAATAATGGTTATAGGCTATGGAATGAACATACATGTTCAATAGAAATCGGAAGGAGTATAATATTCGATGAAACTATAGCAAATAACCAGTTAGAGCAGAAAGTATTGTTAATATTAAAGAATTTTCTGGTGAAGATTTGACAGTATGTCAGGAGATTACTCAGAAAAGGCAAGAAGAAGAAGAGGGCGCTATTAGTCACAATGAACATCTATATCTCGCAGAAACATCAGACTTGGAGAAAGTAATTATGAAATTACATTAGATATGATGGCAGATATAAAGCAAGATTGGTAGCAAAAGGATGCTCACAACATCATGGATTTGATTATTATGAAACATTTGCACCAGTAGCCAAGCTAGAAAGGGTTAGAATTGCTACATCACTTGCTAATGAACATAAGTTAATAACGCATCAAAGGATGTAAAAACAGCATTTTTACAAGGAAGTTTAGAAATAGAAATATTTATGAAATGAAATATATTAATTTCACTCTCACTTTTTGCATGAAAACTACAGGGTGATTTTTTAAGAGCTTGAGAACTTTTTTAAACAATAAAACGCATAAAATTTGCAAAATCTCATCGGTTCTTTATTTTAAACGTTAGATTGGTACATGACATTTACTTTTTGAAGATAATTTCATTTAAATGTTGACCGCGGCTGCGTCTTAGGTGGTCCATTCGGAAAGTCCAATTTTGGGCAACTTTTTCGAGCATTTCGGCCGGAATAGCCCGAATTTCTTCGGAAATGTTGTCTTCCAAAGCTGGAATAGTTACTGGCTTATTTCTGTAGACTTTAGACTTGACGTAGCCCCACAAAAAATAGTCTAAAGGCGTCAAATCGCATGATCTTGGTGGCCAACTTACCGGTCCATTTCTTGAGATGAATTGTTCTCCGAAGTTTTCCCTCAAAATGGCCATAGAATCGCGAGCTGTGTGGCATGTAGCGCCATCTTGTTGAAACCACATGTCAACCAAGTTCAGTTCTTCCATTTTTGGCAACAAAAAGTTTGTTAGCATCGAACGATAGCGATCGCCATTCACTGTAACGTTGCGTCCAACAGCATCTTTGAAAAAATACGGTCCAATGATTCCACCAGCGTACAAACCACACCAAACAGTGCATTTTTCGGGATGCATGGGCAGTTCTTGAACGGCTTCTGGTTGCTCTTCACTCCAAATGCGGCAATTTTGCTTATTTACGTAGCCATTCAACCAGAAATGAGCCTCATCGCTGAACAAAATTTGTCGATAAAAAAGCGGACTTTCCGAATGGACCACCTAAGACGCAGCCGCGGTCAACATTTAAATGAAATTATCTTCAAAAAGTAAATGTCATGTACCAATCTAACGTTTAAAATAAAGAACCGATTAGATTTTGCAAATTTTATGCGTTTTATTGTTTAAAAAAGTTCTCAAGCTCTTAAAAAATCACCCTGTACTATATTCTATTTAACTTAGCTAACTTTTACATTTATAATAAATTCAACAAACTGTGATGTGACGGGTTAAATTCGCGCACTCTGCCTTACATATTGTTCTATACACTATACTACAGTCCGTCAGTCTCACGTAAAAGTACATAAAACTGCAGCCACCGTCCACTATCGTCACTTTGTAATGAAACCGTAAGTTCTTCTGCTGTTCTCCCTGTGCTACTCGACAGATATTTTGAAATTTTGCGTTTTCAAAAAAGAGCCTTTTTTCAACAGCCTATACTGTAAAATCTAATAAAGATACAAGAATTCGTCCAAGACATGAAATGTGCGTCTTTTCCTTAGTTTTAAAAAAAAACGAATCCATAAAACAACCTTTAAAGTTAATATAATAAAATAAGTAAAAAATAATAAACAAAAAAATTTCAAACTTGGGCCTAATTTTTTTTGTTGAAAAAAAATCCTTAGGGGTTTAACTCAATCTTGGCAAAGTTTCACAGTGGAAAGATCAATACTTTCAGAGCAGTGAATTTTTCATTACGACCCGCACGCGCGGAACGTACCGCAGTGCAATTCGCTCGGATACGGGCTTAACTTGTCGACACATGTCGTGCCACAGATCGAATCCTAACTTTGTCAGTTTATTGTTTCAGGCAGAAAGCTAATAAAATTGGGACAAAGGATTTAAGTGAGTAATAAAATAATGGCGACATAAAGCTTTTGTACAGGTGCAATTTTTCTATGATTTGGTTTTTCTGGTTTACAAAAACTCAATACGTCAAACGTGTCATGGGAAGAGAAAACTTCATTTTCACCTATGAATCGTTGATAAACGTCTTTAAGATTCCCAAAAAATATTCTTTTTTGAATTATGCATTTTTCCCATGAATTTTTAAAGATTTCGTTTTCTTTTGACCTGGCATCACAACACTTACATCGTCACGTTCGTAAAATTGTTTGTGTTACCGGAATTTCTCAGACGTCCTTAAACACGACACTATCCAAGTTGTGTGAACGCTTTAGCTATAATTTATACTCATATTACAAAATTATAATTTTGATTTCATTGAACTTACAAATTTTTCAGTTTTTCTTCACCACTTATTCCTCTGTCGACCATATGATTAATATTATGGTTAGATTAACTATATATTCAATATAACATTAGGTACATTTTTTTTAGATTTATATAACAACTCAATTCAACTTACGTTACAATAATTCAATTTTAACTAGTATGTAGGTTAGTTCAGTATTATTTTAACTAGTAATAAGTTTTATATTTCAACACCGCTATCGTCTCAAATCAGGCACGCTTTTTCTTCCTCTCTTTTGCTCCCTTTCTTTTCCGATCTGTCACCCCTTTTTATAACTCCGATGACCGATGTAGACTGCACTCTTCACGATCAGTGATTTCTGCTGACGAGGGATACTCGCCGTCATATTTCCCCACCCGTGATTTATTAGTGGGTGTTCGGTTTAGCAGTCTGTCCAATTTGGCAATTGTGATAGCGTGATTAATTTTATCAAAAGCAGCAGAGAGATCCGTGTAGACAATTCCGTTATAAACGTCGTGAAAGTTAGTAGGTTAGTGGCCGTTGAGCGTTTCGGCATGAACCCGTGTTGAGTTTCAACGATGTACTGCTTGCAGTGATTAAAAATAGGCTCCAAAACGACAAGCTCAAACAATTTAGGAATGGCGCTAAGAGCGGTGATACCACGGTAATTGTCGATGTTCTTCTTGTCTCCTTTTTTGTACACAGCGAACATATAAGCAGATTTCCAGATATCAGGCAATACTCCAGTCATGAGTGACAGTCGGAACAGAAGACATAGAGGTACTATAATGCCACTAGAGCATCGCTTCAAAATAACTGCCGGGATACCGTCGGGTCCAGCAGAGTATGAAGACTTCATTTTTGCGACTGCTGTTTTTACGGAACTTGCGCTTATGTTAATTGAACTCATTGACTGTCCCAAAACGGGAACGTTAAGTGCCGCCTGGGTGATTTGGGAAGGTGCTAAGATTTCTCTAGAAAATATCTCAGAGAATTTTTTCATGAACATTTCGCAAATTTCCTGCATGCTAGAACTTGTCTGTTCATTGTAAAACATAGATGAAGGAAGATCTGACTCCTTCCTTTGCTCGTTAACGTGCTTCCAGAATGATTTTGGATTAGACTTTAATCTCCTCTGTACACTGCGTAAATAGTTGGCATAGCAACGTTCAGCAGTCTTTTTGTAAACTTTGTTGATTTCTTCGTAGTTTCGCCGGAGCAACAAACCTCCGTTCTTAGAATATTTCTTTAGTGCTGTCCTTTTTAAACTTTTCAGTCGTCGTAGTTCTACGGTTTGCCACGGTACTTGTTCGGGTGGCTTACTAATTTGTTTAGGGACATATTGGTCAATAGCATACATCAGAACGTTGGAATATGTTTGAGCTGCAAGATTAACATCGCCATTGTCAAGAATTTCACTCCAGTCAATGCTTGTAAGAAATGTAAACGGTCAATCACTCATCAAAAACTTAAGCGATACGATTACGTAGAAACAACTTAAAAACGCATAAAAATACGGACCGAAAATCACAACAAACTCAAATTGAACAGCGTTCCCAAAAAAAATTTTCAGGTCCTGATCCCCACTTCCTTGCGTCGTCCGCAACATTCATTTTACTTGGAACATATCTCCATTCTCGTAGCTCTGTCATTGAAAGGATCTCGCCGACTCTAAACCCGATGTACTGGCTGTATTTGCGAGGGTCTGAACGTAGCCACGCTAGCACTGTCAACGAGTCCGTCCAGAGAAATCGCTTTCTAACGTTCACGGGATGCATTGATTGTACGTTATGTAAAAGCTTCGATCCTAAAACAGCCGCCTGCAACTCAAGTCGTGGAATTGTCAACATTTTTAAAGGGGTCACCTTTGATTTCACTGCTACCAATGTCATTGAATGACCATTTCTGTCTTCGATTCGAAAATAAATAGCAGATGAGTATGCCGATTCACTGGCGTCAACAAATACGTGAATTTGAAGAGATGCATAGGTGTCTTGTGTGGCACCAGGAAAATAACAACGCTGTATACGGAGTGAGTTTAGAAGAGGTAGTAATTCCACCCACTTTCGCCAACGATGGAATAGTTCTTCGTTGATATAATCGTCCCAATTTTCTCCAGAGGCCCAAATGTCCTGCATCAATATTCTACCGTGCAGGGCCGGTGAAAGAGGTGGGTACGGTGGGTAGTACTACCCACCTGAAAATTCCAAAGGTAGGTAATTAACCACCTGAAATTTCTAACGAAAAACAATGGTAATATAAGTACTAATTATGAATATCGAAGGTTCAAGAATAAGTGTTATTTATAACAATAAAAAATTTTTTAATGTAACTCGGAATAATAAATAAAATTAAAATTATAGAACCCTAGTACTAAGCTAGTAGAGTAATGGTGTGAAGATATACAGCAGTAATGTAAGATGTGACAAGGATCATTTGAGTAAGCAGAAATCTTTTAGTAACTTATCTTTTACTTTTTTCCAACCAGAGGAGACGAGCTTAAGCATCTGATAAATGAATTACTCGTGTATTGGAAGTACCGATAAAAAATATAATTACTCAAAATCTTTTGACGTAGGGCTACGTCCTTGTTTTTCTATACCGAGGTGCAAGTTCATAATACAGAAAATAGAACTGTACAAATAGTGGTTTGAACATTTACATCTCAACTATTTTTCAACTGATTTTCGATATCATTACACATACTGCTTAGATATATTTTTACGCAACGATTCGAGTAGATAAATCTATATATTTTAGATAATTGGTGATTCAAACTTCAATGTGTAACGAATCATGTCTACTTTTTCTTGTTTCCCAAAACATTTTATCAGGATTTCCCCGGTTTTCGGATTTCTGCTCTTCAATGAGTACGTTCCTCTTCCGTAACATCATCATCACCACCCGCGGAAGACCGCTCCAGTCAATGACCAGCATGCGGGCCACCCGTCGGGCCTTCGTAGGACAAGTAGTCGCTGGGGGCTAGGTTATTGAAAATATGGCGGGTGAGGAAACAGAACGACCAATCCGTTCAATTTGGCCATTATTTTCATTGACTTGTGGCACGGAGCATTGTCTTGGTTAAAAATTGGTTCAATGTAATAATCACTTTAGATGGTGCTTTCTTTTTCAATATAGTCAATGTTTATTATACCTCGAGTATCTGAAAACTGACGCCATGATTGTTCCAGCTGTCTGTTACATTTTCGGACGACTTTCTCTGTATGAATGCTAATATGACTCCGGAGAAAAATGGTGGATCCAAGTTTCGTTCACTGTTTCATACAAACGAAAGAAATCCTTTTTATTGCGACTTAACAGTGCCAAACAGCTCTCTGGGTCGATAATGCGTTGTTGCTTTTGTTCGATTGGAAAAAAAATCTTTTATATGTCCAGATTTTCGCGTAAGATCATAAAAGCGCTTCCAGTTAATGTCCTAACCATTTCAACATATTTAATATTACGAACTTCAATTTTGCTTGACTTTTTCTGACGAATGCATCATTTGGTCCCGTTTAAAATCAGAATAAACACAAATCCTTATTTTCAATGGATGCGAGTGCGGGTAACACCTCTCAAACCGTTGCTTTATCAGCATACAGGACTCGTTATTTCCATTTTTTTTCAAAAGTGAACAAGTAACGGCACGGTGAGATCAAGGTGAAAATTTGACATCTGAAGGTTCGTTCTTTCGAAAAATGAGGTAAGTTTGACATTTGGGTCAGTCTTGGGACTTTTTGAGCAATGTGTTATGCACATCAGCGACTGGACTGTTTACGGATTTGTTTTATGCGCCGTTCGCTTCGCACGAGACATATTTTGATCGAAAATCGGCAGGATGACATGCGCGAATTCAGCACCTTCCATCATCAGCCCCAACGAACTTAACGGTCAGAGTAACTGAAATTCTCAAAGAATTAATTTCGAAAATTCGCACACAAAAATAAGCTGGGCTAAGCATGTTTCACCGGCCCTGCTACCGTGTACTAAATAGAATGATATGAGTCCCAATGGGTAAAACAAACTCATTACTACTCGTACGACTTCTCTTTTCGTCGGAATATATGTGGGATGAAGAATATACTGCAGACCAGCATTCAAGTTCAGGTTGCATGTGAATTCATCGCTTCTTGGGATCCACTTGACTCCTAGGACGGACTGAATACCTTTTTCTCTAACTGAAGTAATTTGTAGCCATCCTCTGATTCGGCCCCCACGCGTCTAGCAATCTCTGGTTCGTTCGACATAAAGTTACGTAATTCGAATCCACCTTTGGAGTGAATCATCTTAACTTCATTTCCCAATTGGATTACTTCCTGAACTGCACTAAAACTGTCCAAATAATCATCCACGTAGTGGAAATTGATAATGGCTTCTGCGGCTTTGGCGTATTCTTTAGCGAACTCATTTGCGTTTTTATTCTTAACGTACTGGGCTGAGCACGGAGAGCACGATGACCCAAACGTTGCCACGTTCATTGTGAACACTTGAGGAAGTTATTCAGGATAATCTCGCCATAAAAAGCGCTGATATTGTAGATCTGATTCTCTAATTTTTATGCGATGAAACATTTCCTTTATGTCTCCTGTGAATGCGTAACGGTATAATCGGAAATTGAAAAGAACTGCTGGTAAGGATGTGGTCATATCCGGACCTTTCATCAAGGCAGAATTCAATGAAACACCATCCACTTTTGCTGCGGCATCCCAAATCATACGGATTTTAGTTGTTTTTTTTTTAATTCACGACAACTCCTAAGGGTAAGTACCAAGTTTTATCGGATTTGGTTGATTTCATTTCAATTTCATTAACTAAACTAGCGTATTCTTTATCTTGATACTCCCGGATTTGTTGACGAACGCTATCGTACAGACTTTTATCCTTACTTAATCTTTTCTCTATCGAGCAGATACGCCTGTAAGCCATTCCATAACTGTTTGGGAAGGACCTCTCATCAGTTTTCCATAAAAGCCCTGTCTCATATCCTCCTGTAGATAATCGTTTTGTCGTATTCTCTAAAATAAAGTTAGCTCGTATATCCTCTTCAGACTGTGGAAAATTCAGTTGATTTGTAGTCATCGCAAAAAAATCCCGAACTATTTCATTTAGCTCGGAAACTCGATCGATTCAGCCACCAGTGTGAAACCCACACATGGACTGCAACGCCCTACCACGAGAACAGCCATATACACTCCATCCTAATCGACATTTCGTCGCTACTGGTTCACCCCATCCTCCTTCACGAACTTTCAGTGGTACGATGAGTTTCAAATTGTCAAGTCCAATTAAAAGTTTTGGGACTGTTTCAATGTAATCGTTTAATGGAAGTCCACGAAGATGTGGATATTTCTCTGCTAATTCTCGATAGCAAATAGATTGTCGAGGAAGCATCAGATTTTCAACCGTTCGAGCTCCGGACAACTTAAAGCGCCTCGAGGATCCAAAGATCTCTACACAAACGCTCTTTGAACTAGACTCGTTTCTTTTTACGTTGCCCGTCCACTGTACGCTTTTTCCGTAAAGAGTTACAGGAAGAATTCTCAATAATGGACCGTTGTCAATTTTAAACCTGTCCACATGGCTCGTAGAAATCACGGACCGAGCTGTATCAAAATGCAGGAGAGCATGGTGGCCCAAACGGCATCCATCGATTCCGCAGGCTTTCCATTTCAGCATATTTAATATTACGAACTTCAATTTTGCTTGACTTTTTCTGACGAATGCATCATTTGGTCCCGTTTAAAATCAGAATAAACACAAATCCTTATTTTCAATGGATGCGAGTGCGGGTAACACCTCTCAAACCGTTGCTTTATCAGCATACAGGACTCGTTATTTCCATTTTTTTTCAAAAGTGAACAAGTAACGGCACGGTGAGATCAAGGTGAAAATTTGACATCTGAAGGTTCGTTCTTTCGAAAAATGAGGTAAGTTTGACATTTGGGTCAGTCTTGGGACTTTTTGAGCAATGTGTTATGCACATCAGCGACTGGACTGTTTACGGATTTGTTTTATGCGCCGTTCGCTTCGCACGAGACATATTTTGATCGAAAATCGGCAGGATGACATGCGCGAATTCAGCACCTTCCATCATCAGCCCCAACGAACTTAACGGTCAGAGTAACTGAAATTCTCAAAGAATTAATTTCGAAAATTCGCACACAAAAATAAGCTGGGCTAAGCATGTTTCACCGGCCCTGCTACCGTGTACTAAATAGAATGATATGAGTCCCAATGGGTCAAACAAACTCATTACTACTCGTACGACTTCTCTTTTCGTCGGAATATATGTGGGATGAAGAATATACTGCAGACCAGCATTCAAGTTCAGGTTGCATGTGAATTCATCGCTTCTTGGGATCCACTTGACTCCTAGGACGGACTGAATACCTTTTTCTCTAACTCAAGTGATTTGTAGCCATCCTCTGATTCGGCCCCCACGCGTCTAGCAATCTCTGGTTCGTTCGACATAAAGTTTCGTAATTCGAATCCACCTTTGGAGTGAATCATCTTAACTTCATTTCCCAATTGGATTACTTCCTGAACTGCACTAAAACTGTCCAAATAATCATCCACGTAGTGGAAATTGATAATGGCTTCTGCGGCTTTGGCGTATTCTTTAGCGAACTCATTTGCGTTTTTATTATTAACGTACTGGGCTGAGCACGGAGAGCACGATGACCCAAACGTTGCCACGTTCATTGTGAACACTTGAGGAAGTTATTCAGGATAATCTCGCCATAAAAAGCGCTCATATTGTAGATCTGATTCTCTAATTTTTATGCGATGAAACATTTCCTTTATGTCTCCTGTGAATGCGTAACGGTATAATCGGAAATTGAAAAGAACTGCTGGTAAGGATGTGGTCATATCCGGACCTTTCATCAAGGCAGAATTCAATGAAACACCATCCACTTTTGCTGCGGCATCCCAAATCATACGGATTTTAGTTGTTTTTTTTTAATTCACGACAACTCCTAAGGGTAAGTACTAAGTTTTATCGGATTTGGTTGATTTCATTTCAATTTCATTAACTAAACTAGCGTATTCTTTATCTTGATACTCCCGGATTTGTTGACGAACGCTATCGTACAGACTTTTATCCTTACTTAATCTTTTCTCTATCGAGCAGATACGCCTGTAAGCCATTCCATAACTGTTTGGGAAGGACCTCTCATCAGTTTTCCATAAAAGCCCTGTCTCATATCCTCCTGTAGATAATCGTTTTGTCGTATTCTCTAAAATAAAGTTAGCTCGTATATCCTCTTCAGACTGTGGAAAATTCAGTTGATTTGTAGTCATCGCAAAAAAATCCCGAACTATTTCATTTAGCTCGGAATCTCGATCGATTCAGCCACCAGTGTGAAACCCACACATGGACTGCAACGCCCTACCACGAGAACAGCCATATACACTCCATCCTAATCGACATTTCGTCGCTACTGGTTCACCCCATCCTCCTTCACGAACTTTCAGTGGTACGATGAGTTTCAAATTGTCAAGTCCAATTAAAAGTTTTGGGACTGTTTCATGTAATCGTTTAATGGAAGTCCACGAAGATGTGGATATTTCTCTGCTAATTCTCGATAGCAAATAGATTGTCGAGGAAGCATCAGATTTTCAACCGTTCGAGCTCCGGACAACTTAAAGCGCCTCGAGGATCCAAAGATCTCTACACAAACGCTCTTTGAACTAGACTCGTTTCTTTTTACGTTGCCCGTCCACTGTACGCTTTTTCCGTAAAGAGTTACAGGAAGAATTCTCAATAATGGACCGTTGTCAATTTTAAACCTGTCCACATGGCTCGTAGAAATCACGGACCGAGCTGTATCAAAATGCAGGAGAGCATGGTGGCCCAAACGGCATCCATCGATTCCGCAGGCTTTCCATGTTTTGCAGGGCCACTTGCCATGGTAATTGAGACATATTCTGCATAACGACTTCTGTTGTACGACCATTGTTGCGAACGCAAAATAAAGAACCCTATTGTCTCTAGATTTCGCATTAACACTCGTGTGAGATAGCACAGTAGGCAGTAAAACGCTATAAAAGCAGAGCAGAATCACAATAAATTATCAGTCTTTATCAAACCGTGACACGCAGTGTTCCTATTTATCCGAACAGAACCAAGTCTGAGTTAAACTTCGATATTCAAAAGAACTATTAGAGATTGCTTACGTGAACTATTTAGAAATCTATACAGTCCACATCCACGGTCCACGGCAGATTGGTTTGTGACCCCCCCAGCTATCGAAGAGAGTGTTCCGGCGCGAACATTTTTTTGGTCCTTCGAGCCGGATTCTCTATTCCACCAGTGTTGAAGGAAGGTTCGATCACCCGATCGAAATCATCATCAGTGCTCTACCGAATACCGAATCTGGACCAGCGTGTGTGCTGGTATTCATCTCGGTCAACCGCGCATTGAATCCAGGCCAGCGTGTGTGTTGGCATTCATCCCGCACAACCGTGCAGCCGATCGAAATCGGTAACAAAGCTTTTGTATAAAGCTTGGTTCTATTGTGGATAACTCGGAAATTGTGTGTCACAAAAATTGCAAATTGTGTGATAAAATGTGAACTACGAGTCAAATGTGATATGAACAATACATTTCGGACACGATCAAATTGTGAATTTGTGTAACGAACTTAAATGAATTGCAACTTAGTGAAACCGAACTAGAATTGTAAAGGAGCATCGTGATTACTGCAGGTGTGCTGTGAGTGTTTCCTGATTTTACCGAGATTGGTGTGGAAATCGACTTCTGGAGTTCCTGTCGCTTTCATAGGTTTCTCAAGAAAACCTGCAGCAGTATGTCAGCTTGGCAAATTACATGGATGTGTATGACAAAGGTAGGCTTTTGGCTATGGTGAGTACATTTGGCTGTGCAACAGTAGAACGTGGACTGAGGCAGTGATAGCGCTTCGGAAATTGCAGTAATTGGTGAAAAAAAAAAAGCTTTTGAATTGGAGTTGTGTTAGAAGTTTTATTTCAAGATGTCGAAATTAAATGAGCAGTCTAAACCGCTTAGTGTCACCACAAATTCCATCCTAACAATAGAAAGGTTTATAAACGATTTTGATGCGGATCGTGATTGTGACAAAATCGAGTCCCGTGTAGCTAGACTCGACACCCTATTTGAGCGCTATATTTCAATTTCAATAAATGTTGAGCTATTAACGAACGATGAAGAGTCAACAAAAATTAACTTCACTAAACAGAGAGACGAGATGGAAGAAAAATATTATTCGTTGCGAGATTTTTTGATAGCACACCAATTGAATAATAATCGATCTATCGCTTTAGCAAATGAGTCTATAGCACAAGTCCCCGTTTCTTCGGTGATACGATTACCAAAAATTAATTTACCTACTTTCGATGGTGATATTAACAATTGGATACCGTTTCGAGATGCATACACAACTTTGATCCACACTAACAAAGATTTGGCTGCTGTGGACAAGTTTCATTATTTAATGTCTGCGTTGAAGGGATCTGCGAGGAAACTATTAGATACTACTAGTATTACTGCTGATAATTATAAAATCGCTTGGGATCTACTCGTTGGTCGTTATGATAATAAACGCTTGTTAATTAAAAATCATATTTCCGCTATTTTTGCTATTGAAACTATTCGGAAGGAATCTTCGGACGCTATTTTGACCCTTGTTGACGAATTTGAACGACACGTAAAAATACTGACGACATTGGGGGAACCGACTGACTCATGGAGTGCCTTATTAGTACACATGCTTTGCAGCCGCCTGGACAAACAGACTTTAAGGGAATGGGAAAGATCAACAGGAGAGATAACTGACGATATTCCAACCTATACAGAATTGATTTATTTTTTGCATGAGCAAGCTCGAATTTTACAATCTGTTAACAGTGAAACAGCAAATTCCTACTCTAACACAAAGGAAAGACCCCGGATGTCCGTCGCGCATGCAGCGACAATCCCCACCATGAACACCTATCGCTGTGCTGTTTGTAATCAAGCACATCGAATCTACGATTGTGAAGAATTCAAGCGCAAGTCTATTGAACAGAAGCATGAAATTATTCGCAGAAAAAGGCTTTGTTGGAATTGTCTTTCGTCCAGTCACATGAGTCGTGATTGTTCGTCGAAACCCTGTAAGAAATGCAATGAGAAGCATCATACGTTATTGCATCAATCCTCCCCCAATGATCGGTACGCTCAAGCGCAAGCGAAATCGACCTCTGCTGGCTCGCAACCTACAACCAAGAGCAGCAGCATTGATTTTTCCACATCTACATCATCAATGAATCTCACCTCAAAACCCTCATCTAGCCAAATACCTGCGTCACAATCCAAGCCTGATACCGTGAAACCTGTTTCCAATGCATTTTCGGCATCTCAGCTGACTGGGTCTACATACTCTACCGTGCTTCTTTCTACTGCTATTGTAAAAGTATTCGGACCATCAGGGAAGGTCACCTTTGTACGCACTCTTTTGGATTCCTGTTCAGAAGCAAATTTCATCACTGAGAGAATAGTTCAACTCATTGGTTTGAAACGATCGAGACAATCTATAATTATATCTGGTATGGGTGGATCTACAGTAAAATGCACCCATTGCACCGAGGCTTCATTTAGCTCAGTTGATTCATCGTATTCTCAAACCCTGACATTTAACATCCTGTCCACGATCACTAATGATTTACCTACTAGGCCAGTCGACACATCGCGTTGGAAAATTCCGTCCAATCTAACTCTAGCCGATCCCGATTTCGCCATACCACAGAGAATTGATATGGTGATTGGTGCCCAGCTTTTCTTCAGTCTGCTCTTGGATGGTCAACTCTCTGTTGGTGATGGTCCCATAACTGATCAGCCTTTACTCCAGCACACAAGGCTAGGATGGATAGTTAGTGGTCCTGTTTCCCAACAGACGATTTGTTCAGATTCTACTAATCTTGCTTTGCTATGCACCACAGACAATTTGGATCAACAACTTGCCAAATTTTGGGAGTTTGAATCTTGTTTTGATACACGCGGTCTGTCCAAGGAGGAAGTGACATGCGAGAATTTTTTTTCTGAAACTACAACCCGTGACGAATCTGGTCGATTTGTTGTCCGTCTTCCTAAGAAAGAAGAAATTTTAAGTCAACTTGGTGACTCGAAATCAAAAGCACATCGCCGCTTACGATGGATGCAGCGACGATTAGCAAAAGACCCCGATCTGAACATTCAATATTGCGATTTTATGAATGAGTATATTCAACTTGGCCATATGATCCCCGTAGATACGATACCTGATAATACTCAGAAACATTCATTTTTTCTCCCACACCACGCAGTTATAAAGCCAACCAGTTCGACTACAAAATGTAGAGTGGTTTTCGATGGGTCCAGCAAGTCATCTACGGGAATTTCTTTGAATGACTGCTTGATGGTTGGACCAACCGTACAAGACACTCTTTATGCTATCGTGGTTCGAATTAGACTCCGAGAAATTGCTTTGGTGGCGGACATCACTAAGATGTACCGTCAAATTTGGATAAACCGCCAAGATAGAAGTTTACAACGCATTTTCTGGCAACATTCCACTGACTCGGAGATTCGACCCTACGAACTCACCACGGTGACATACGGCACTGCTAGTGCACCATATTTGGCAACCCGTTGTCTTCAACAGCTCTCATTTGAGTATTCGAATTCCGAGGATGATGCTGCAGCAAGAATTGGCAAAGACTTTTATGTTGACGATTTTTTGAGTGGTGCGGATAGCGTTGGTGAAGCCGTCAAAATTTATAATGAAACTCGAAACATTCTCAGCACAGCAGGGTTCGAGTTGAGAAAATGGTCAACGAATTCTGCTGAAGTATTATCTAATATTCCTGATGCGTTGAAAGACCACAGATCTCTTCTTGAAATCGACGGTACCGAGGATAGTTCAATCAGCACTTTGGGTCTTTTGTGGCATCCCGAATCGGATACGTTCCGGTTTAAAGTTCCAGATCTTTCGTTTGGATGCCTCATTACAAAACGAGTAGTGGCATCGGAAATGGCTAAACTATTTGACCCACTTGGAATTGTGGGCCCAATAATTATTAAGGCTAAGGTTTTCATGCAGACGCTATGGGTAGAGAAGCTTTCCTGGGACGAAACCCTTCCCAAAAGTTTGTGCGATGAATGGGAAAAATACCGAATTGATTTAACCACATTGAAATCCTTATCAGTTCCTCGTCTGGTGAAGGCACCAGGCTCAGCAAACAACATTCAACTCCACGGATTCTGCGATGCGAGTGCATATGCCTACGGAGCATGCATTTACGTAAGAAGCACTGGCCATGACGGTGTGGTGACTGTTCGCCTTCTCACAGCAAAATCAAGAGTTGCCCCAATTCATCCTACGACCATTCCACGATTGGAACTTTGTTCTGCTGTATTACTAAGTCATCTCTACTGTCAAGTTACTGAAAGTCTGAATATTAACGCAAAATCATTCATGTGGTCTGATTCTATGATCACGCTCCATTGGCTACACAATTCACCATCCAAGTACAAAACGTTTGTAGCGAATCGAATAGCGGAAGTGCAACGGCTGACCGATGATTGTGCTTGGAATCACGTCTCCGGCCTGGAGAATCCAGCGGACATAATCTCCCGAGGAACTTCTCCAGACGAACTCTTCAATTTATCTTTATGGTGGAAAGGGCCGCCATGGATAGCATTGGAACCAGCAGAATGGCCGAACTATTTTGCAAAATTTGATGCATCAAAGGTGTCAGTGAATGAACTCGAAGAAAAAAGTAACACAGCGGTTGCTGCCGTTGTTAGTACAGCTGATCATTCTTTATTCGAACGTTATTCATCTTTAACCAAATTGTTGCGAATTGTCGCCTACTGTCGAAGATTCGTCAATAATTGTAGAGGAAAACTTTCAGGCACATCTCTGGTATCAGCAAATTACTTAACAGCTGATGAAATTTCTCAGGCAACAATGAGTCTGGTTGTGGCTGTTCAAGCTGAATGTTTTCCTCGACAGCTTGCTCTTGTTCGCTGTGGCAAGGAACAGGAATTAAAAAAGTCATGGCGAAAACTCAATCCCTTTTTTCATGAAGGTGTACTTCGCGTTGGTGGACGGCTAAACCAATCTCCTTACGCATTTTCCCGAAAACATCCAATGGTACTCCCAGCAGTTCATCCGTTCACCGAGCTGGTTGTGGATTCCACTCACAAGCAATTACTTCATGCTAGTCCTCGATTAATGATTGCACATATACGTGAACGTTTTTGGCCTTTTGATCTCCGTAACCTGGCACGGAAAAAAGTTAGAACTTGTATGCAATGCTACAGAGTTCGCCCTTGTACTGAAAATCAGCTTATGGGTCAGCTTCCTAGGGTTCGAGTAACACCTGCACGACCGTTTCTTAATACTGGCGTCGATTTTTGTGGGCCAGTCCTCATTAAAAATACTATTCGAAGAAGTAAATCGATTCCACCATTGCGCGCCTATATCGCACTTTTTGTATGTATGACTACGAAGGCCGTACACATCGAGCTGGTCAGCGATCTTAGTACCGAAGGATTCATTGCGGCATTAAGACGTTTCTGCGCACGACGGGGAAAGCCAATCAGTATCTACTGTGATAATGCGACAAACTTTACCGGAGCTGAGAGAGAACTACAATCACTTTTAAAACAGTTCCTTAATCAACAACAGCGAGAGAAGATTGCGAAACATTGTGCAGAAACCACCATTCGATTCCAATTCATTCCTGCTCGTGCACCTACTTTCGGTGGCCTTTGGGAGGCCGCTGTTAAAGCATTGAAATACCATCTACGTCGTGTCGTCGGTTTTGAACCAATAACGCTTGAAGTCATGCAAACGGTTCTCTGTCAGATTGAGAGCTGCCTCAATTCACGACCCTTAACAGCCATATCCGAGGACCCCAGCGACTTGGGTGCCCTAACCCCGGGACATTTTCTGGTCGGATCAGCACTCCAATCAATCCCGGAGCCCGACCTTGCCGATGTTCCCTGTAATAGACTTTCATTGTGGCAAACAATTCAACGGAAGTCTCAGCAGTTTTGGAAGCTGTGGTCAACTGATTATCTTCATCAACTACAGCAACGCACAAAGAATTTCTACCAGCATCCAAACGTGCTTGTTGGAAAGCTTGTGCTATTGAAGGAAGACAATTTGCCGCCGCTTAAGTGGAGTTTAGCTCGAGTTACCGCTGTTCATCCCGGTCCGGATAGACTTGTACGCGTTGTGAGCGTGAAGGTACCTTCTGGTGCTATCTACGATCGTCCGATATCAAAAGTATGCCTACTTCCCATCAACGATGAAACTTCTGACCCTCCATCGAATCCTACAGTGAGAAGTTATGATCCCGACAACCAACGTCTTGAGCATTCTTTAACATCTGATGACGAAGATGAATAACTAGTATAGTTTTAAAAATTTATATTTTGTGAATCATTTTTTTTTATATGAATGGAATTAGTATTCCATTGGTGGCCGGTATGTTGCGAACGCAAAATAAAGAACCCTATTGTCTCTAGATTTCGAATTAACACTCGTGTGAGATAGCACAGTAGGCAGTAAAACGCTATAAAAGCAGAGCAGAATCACAATAAATTATCAGTCTTTATCAAACCGTGACACGCAGTGTTCCTATTTATCCGAACAGAACCAAGTCTGAGTTAAACTTCGATATTCAAAAGAACTATTAGAGATTGCTTACGTGAACTATTTAGAAATCTATACAGTCCACATCCACGGTCCACGGCAGATTGGTTTGTGACCCCCCCAGCTATCGAAGAGAGTGTTCCGGCGCGAACAACCATCACACGGTCTTCGATCGTCATCGATTTGAATTCTGTGCAGTCGACGATTTTGTGCTCAAATTTACAAACCGGACATGCTTTACGATGCATCCGCTCTGTAGCATTCTCTTCAAATTTAAGAGAATTTTCGAGTGTACGCGACTCGGTGTGCGTTTGTAGATATGCTCGATCTTTCTGTTTAGTTTTACTGAATTTTTCTGTGGATATATCATCTGCTACTTCATACGCAAGCTCAACTATGGTGCTCATAAATGCGCCAAACGCACTCAAATCTACTACTTGTATCGAACTTTTAAACGCTGACCATTGTAATCTATACTCAACTGGTAACTTTGAAACAAGATCGTGCAAGATGGACGGATTATTCAAATGTGCAGTTTTGCGTTTTTCAAATGCTCAACTAGATTATCAACTGCATTCCCAAATTCTATTATGCTTTCCATATCATTCATTTTGGGCGATGCGAGTGTGCGTATTTTTTCAGTTAGTGTTCGTATAAGAGTCTCTGGACGACCATAACGCATTTGTAATGTTTTGATCACATGAGGTACACTTGCAGGCGAAAGCAGTCTACTTCTAACCGTTTCCAAAGCATGACCTTTTAAGCATCGCTGCAAGCGAATAAGATTCTCATCTAACGAGAACCCACACGTGGCCGTAGAGCGTTCAAAATTGCTTATGCCTATATGGATAAGCAATTTTGAACGCTCTACGGCCACCTGTGGGTTCTCGTTAGATGAGAATCTTATTCGCTTGCAGCGATGCTTAAAATGCACTCTTCTGGGTCACCATTGAATACAGGCAATTCTTTGCCCATAACTTGCCGAGCGGCAATCTGACGATTGCTTGGACCGAACTCTCCGCTCATTTCAATTCGGCCCATGATATCTTCCTCACAATGGGATGAATCATGCATATTAGAAATTCGAGGGGCTCGTGGAACGGAAAAGAGATTGGGGTAAACAGAGTTCATTCTAATTTTATTGGTTTTTGTGAGCAAAGGATTAGTAGCATCGTTCGACTTTGGTAGATCACACTTTTGTATAACAGATATTTCATTATCGTTCGATACTGATGTACCAGCTACTCGTTCATCGGGGTTCAGATTGTTTTTGTTGGTGGTTTTAGAGGGTGCTAACGTGGATTTAAATAGTCCCTCAGTCTGCTGCCCATTGTTTTTCAGCCATTCTGTAACCTTTTCTGCGGAATCTGGTTCACTAGGGGCTACGCTGGTTCGGCTGTTACTACCATGATGTGATAGCTGTCATACTACTTTCGCCTTCTCTTCCATCGATTGTTTCCGAATGGCCATTTGTTGTTTCCGAAATTGTCGCTCCTCTGCTAACTTCCGTTGCGCAAATGCTTTGTCTTCGGAAATTTTTTTTTGTTCTATCGCCAACTCCCGATCTCGCATCTCCTTTTCATGAGCTAGCTGTCGATCGCTTAGCTCTTTTTCAGAGACCAGTTCAAGCTTCTGAATCTGTTTTTGCTCCTCAATAATTTGCAACTCGAGTTCTAAGCGATCTCGGGCACTAGATGTTATGCTTGCTTTTTCGTACATTAGCACTTTTTTTTACCTACGTGAACTTGTTTTACTGGTTGCGATTGATTTTTTGTCTGTCCCGCTTGGCACCATTATTTGCTTCTTGATTGCACCAGTATTTTTCGCCTGATCGGATTTGTTTTTTGGTGCACAGGATACACATTGCCAGTCGCGATCTTTAACACTTGTGTCAACATTAGCGCAAGTGTAATGAAACCAAGAATGACAGGCATCGCAGGCCACCATATCTTCGGCTATGTCTGGTCGCTTACATAGTCTACAATTGTGTTCCGATGTTGGGTTAGCTTCATCTTTATATTCCATGTCGGTTGAGGTTATGATGAAAAAATTCTAAAGAATGTTACCGGAATTTTCAGACGTCCTTAAACACGACACTATCCAAGTTGTGTGAACGCTTTAGCTATAATTTATACTCATATTACAAAATTATAATTTTGATTTCATTGAACTTTCAAATTTTTCAATTTTTCTTCACCACTTATTCCTCTGTCGACCATATGATTAATATTATGGTTAGATTAACTATAAATTCAATATAACATTAGGTAGTTTGACTTTAATTACTATTTCAGGGGAAATTATTAAGATTGTTCAAATTCGTGCATTTTTAACGGCGATATCGATATTTTTGTGTATGCGACTTTTGTTGAAAATTACCACATGATATTGAAACACTTTTGGAAACAGGTTTGAAGATGATTTTATTCGAATTCAATTCGTAAAATAACTAACACTAACATAGTACATTATCGATATATTAATCATTTTATGCGTTATATTGACACTGCCCTACTGATGATTAACCTTCTATATTTAACCCCCTGCCGGTTGATTGACACTCGCGATGAACTGCAGTTTCAGTTTTCCCTTCTTGATGAGTTCACGAACGAAGAGATATTTGATGTCCGAGTGTTTTATCCTTTGATGTGATCTAGGCTCCTGCGCGATGTTCAGACATGGAATACTGTCTTTCATTATAACGAATGGTTTTACGACTACATCTAATTCGTAGAGAAGTTGAGTTAACCACACCTTCTTTCGTAGCTGAATAAAGTGCTATCAGTTCGGCTTCAGTTGTAGATAAGCTGACTGTTGGTTGTCGCTTCGTTGTCCACGAAACTAAATTACCGTATAATAGAAACGCGTATCCTGAAACAGATTTCCTCTCATCAGGATCATTTGCATAGTCTGCATCCACAAATCCTATGAAGTCAGGATAATTATTTTTAGTCGAGTAAATGATTTTTGTATTGCTCATTCCTCATAAATATTGCCAATGCCAGTCAGCAGCATAATTACAATATTTACTTAATATGTTTACCGCAACGCAGATATCGGGCCTGGATGTCAACGACAGGTATTGTAGACATCCTAGCAGTTCCCTAAATGGTTCTTCTGTAGTTTTAGCTTCAGATTTTGACCATTTAGTATTAGTATGTCTCCACTGGTTTGCAATCACTCATTCCAAACCGTTTAAGTAGCTTTTCTATATATGTCAACCCATACCGAACCTGACAGAAATGAGGCTGTTTCACATGTGTTCCACTGAATTCGGGACGGCACTAGTGTACCTAAACAATACGAGTGCAATGAATCATGAAACAAAAAGTTTACAAGAGAAACCAGTTCTTTCTTACGTTATTTACGGTAACCGTGGATGGTTCCAGCAATATATTTAAAAGGAGCGTAATTTTCATATTATGACTCACTCACTTTTTCTAACAGCGCTGCATAGCAACAAACTCATCCATAACACCCGTCATAAATCTACAAACATGCGTATTTTGTAATTTGTCTATCTTTTAATTCACTCTGCCCAACATTTTCTCTTTGTTCTGGAAAGATAACTATTAATAGTAATTGATAGAGTTAGAAATGAAGTGTTTTTTGAAACGTGGTTTGTGACTAAAGAGTACCTAACGCATTTAGTCGTATCAATGAATACGCAAAGAATTAGTAGCCATTTGTAGGAGTATTTGTTATCGTTGGATGATCTTCTAACTACTCGAATAAAGATAAGGAAACCAAAGATTTAATCTTGGTTTACTAATTAGTAATATTGTTCTTCAAGATTCAGTAGAAAAGATTACTTCACGTTCATTGTTCATTGAGAGGTGATGAACTACTTTTAAATCTTCTATTGATGAAAAGAGGAAAATCATACTTCTACAAAACCATAGTAGCTTATCATCATAATTATTTTATTAATGTTAAGAAATGCTAGCAAAATTTATTTTACTTATTTAAATATAAAAATTTAAACCGCAGATTGTCGAAAAACAGATACGTTATTTCCAAATGTTATTCGATTTACGACGCCAGTGTGGAACCAGAGAACCAAAACTGTTACTTTTTTTTAATAACTATTTATTGGAATATGAGTTAAAATTAAATTATTAAGATTTAAATTGGGTGTTCAGCCACAAGTGGTGACTTTTCAGCCCTATTACATATATGATTTGGTTATTACCATGAGCAGAGATGGCATTTCACCAGAGTGATAAACGCTAGAGTCAGATTTTTGCCACACCGAGGATGCAAAAAAACGAAGCACCGCACAAAGAGGAAAGCGCACTTCTTCTCAGTGTCGAATAGACAGCATTTGAGTGTGTGCTTGTGGTTAAAGCAGCTGGCGCGAGTGAAACACATTCTCTTCGCATGAATCGCTCACACGCGCTCTCGTCTAAATACACCCAAGTGACCACTGGCGCGTGATGGTGAGCGAACACTTCTGTGAACTTCAATTAATAGAGAGTACATCTGGCCTTGCTATGAAAAATTTGCAAGGAAAACCGAAAATTTTACGATAAATTGTTTTATTTTGCTGATTTTGCGTGTCCACGCTTCATCTACGAAAACCATACAGCAGAGTGCTCACCGGCGTGTACACCTCTGTGAAAGTATCTGCATCCACCTCAGAGAATTTATTAGCTAATGCTCCAGCACTTTGGTGCGATTTAGTGGAAGAGGTAAAAGGAAATAAACAAACGCACCCATGATGCGTGCACACTTTACACAACAGTGGTGTATGAATGTGAAAGAGAAGAGCTCTCGTTGAAGTTGTCAGTGCGAGGGGAGAAATTTTGCTTGCTCTTCGTCACACAGAGGAGATAGACATCTCTGACCATGAGGACATCATTTGCTTCCGAAATTCTGAGATTTTTGTGTAGGGAAAATTCTAAACCTACTTGTATTGTGTAATGGGGAAAAGGAACTTATATACTAACTTACTAACTAATACAGAGAACGAATCGATTCAATTGAAGATTGCATCGATTTTTGTCGGAATTTGCTTATAATATTATGTGACAGTGGTGGTGACTTTTCAGCCCTATTATATAAATGATTTGATCATTACCATGAGGACATCATTTGCTTCCGCAATTCTGAGATTTTTGTGTAGGGAAAATTTTAAACCTACTTGTATTGTGTAATGGGGAAAAGGAACTTATTTACTAACTTACTAACTAATACAGAGAACGAATCGATTCAATTGAAGAATTTTCAACAAAGCGTATAACGAGAAATGTTTTTACGCTGCGAAACTAAGGGGATGATAAAAGTGAAAACGTGTTGACTAGCTGTATCTTAGCTTATTTGTGACCGATATTGAAAGTATTATCATCTTTAGAAAGGTACGTTCCTTTAGAATAAAATCTGTTATGGATAATGCTAAATAGAGTTGTTATTTCAAAGTTATCATAACAAGTAAATAAACTCTCTTTGACTAACGATATCTCAACGGTTGTAATTTTGATTTTTGATGTTTATAATGATTGTAAAGATAAATCTTCCAACAAAAAGAAAGATTTTCCAATTGCAAGTATCAAGTAGTAATTTTGATCATACTCTCTTTCACAAATTCAAGCTTGGTCGGAACTTTTAAATATTTTCTTGACATGTTTCTTTATGTTCAAAGCGATGACATATGTATTTCTATGTACCAAGAAACTACATTGTATTAGAAAAAATATTTTTAGTTATTGCATTATTGCTTACCAACCGATTGATTTTTATATTACCTAATTTTTTATGATGAAAAACTTTATTATTTACTACAAGATCTCCAAAATAACAGTGTTTTCACAGATTTTTCTATATTTTGGATTATTTTGCACTAGTGATGAATGCAAGCTTTTTAGAACTTTTTTGTTTACAATGTTAAAAATATTTGAGTCTTAGAAATTTTGGAATGGATCCTTGGATGCATTGGGGCCTTAGTGAAAAGTGTAAAAACGAAGAAATATTAAAAATCCATCACATAGAAAGAGTTTTGAATCGACATCCTCAAATAGTTGTTACAAATTTGAAAACACCATTTTTGAAATGAGTGAAAACATATCAACTATTTGGGATATTTTTTGTTACGTTACTTATTGGTTTTATTCAAAATCACTATCTGAGCTCGATTTTCTTTCAATATTTGCTTTGCTCTTGCCATTTTCAAAACTTAAAGCAGGTGGGCTTCGAAGTCATTTTAGCATATTTCAAAGTGTCGATGCATCGAGTCTGAGATAAAAATAACTGTTGCACTTAAATAGTATTACTTGTCATAATGTTCACATTATAATATTTCGGTACAATAAAAAATGATAATTCAAAGAAATAATTCAGAAAGCATTCATAAATGTGTTGCCGTACAAATACGTGCATAAAAATGTAGAATGATGAATAATTAACGATTAGAAAACTAAACGATTTTCTCAAGTGAGTCCAAACTTTTGCAAGACAGGGTATAATATAATAGATAGGGGGGGTAATAATAATAATAGAATCGAAATTTTTCAATTTAAACGTGAATAGCAAAAGCATTGAAGTATTTCAATAGTACACTATTGAAAAACCTGTCTCATTTGCTCCATGTCAACACCAGCCAATCCGAACGCGTTCTAAGTAAGAGAACAAAATATCTGCTGCTGTGCAACAAATCGTCCGGGAAAAATGTTCCGAAAAGTGGTGAATATCGCAGTGAGTTCCTCAATTTGGTCCTTGTGAATGCTAGAAACGAATCCCTACAGCATATTGATAGTTTCTTTCAATAAATTATGCAAATCCGAAATGAAATAATCGACAATAAAATTCTGTATGCGGCTATTTTTATAGCCGTTCGGACCGCCCATTAGTGAAAAAGCTACAAACGAAATCACGTAAAAGGAAATCTCTTAACAAAAATTCAATCAGTTTGGATTCAATCGCCACTGCGAGCAGATGTGTTTTGTGTCGTCTGCACGCTTTCGACAAGAGCGATTACGTCACAGCTGCCAGTCATTAGCATTGGGAAAAAAAAACAACGGTGGAGAGCATTGCACAATATCAGCCGTTCTAATGGCTCTAAAAGTTTTCTAAAGAACTATTAGGATTTGTTGTTCGAAAATCGTAGGGAAATATCCTCAGTTTACGGCAAATCAAGAACAGTTTGCTTAGATTTGTTCACTTTTCGCTGTGTGAAATTCACAGTAATCGAGATCAAGTGAAGCCTTTTTTTGCAAAAAATGTTTTAGAGTTTAATGTCGTAGAGAATTACGCAATTTGACTCTTCTGAATGCTGGAAACGAATCCCTACAGCATATTGATAGTTTCTTTCAATAAATTATGCAAATCCAAAATGAAATAATCGACAATAAAATTCTGTATGCGGCTATTTTTATAGCCGTTAGGACCGCCCATTAGTGAAAAAGCTACAAACGAAATCACATAAAAGGAAATCTCTTAACAAAAATTCAATCAGTTTGGATTCTATCGCCCCTGCGAGCAGATGTGTTTTGTGTCGTCTGCACGCTTTCGACAAGAGCGATTACGTCACAGCTGCCAGTCATTAGCATTAGCAAAAAAAAAACAACGGTGGAGAGCATTGCACAATATCAGCCGTTCTAATGGCTCTAAAAGATTTCTAAAGAACTATTAGGATTTGTAGTTCGAAAATCGTAGGGAAATATCCTCAGTTTACGGCAAATCAAGAACAATTTGCTTAGATTTGTGCACTTTTCGCTGTGTGAAATTCACAGTAATCGAGATCAAGTGAAGCGTTCTTTGTTTTTGCGAAAAATGTGAAAAAGGGGAATGCGTACATAATTCATACAATTGATATTCGGAAGTGTTAAGGAACATGTCAGTTGTTTTCGTATTCACGACATCCAGTTATGTCTCTGACATTACCCACCCGCCTTATTTTCTTTGTATTTTCTTATATTAAACATTTTTTTTAATATTCTGTGAAATTTCAAGCCTATCGGACCAAACTCAGCAAGTTATGGGCCTTTATATTTCTTATCTCATACTGCGAAGAAATAAGAGCTCAGCGCACATGCCCAAGATATCTGATTCGATTGACTTAAAAACTTGACAAAACATTCTTGAAATGTTTCATTATAACAAATAATAAAAGACTAAATACAATTTTTTGAAAATGTTAGACCCTATGAGCTCCCTTGAGTAATAAATTGTTTCCATTTATTTTATAAACAAAAAACTTTAAACGCGTTTTTCTCGAAACTAGGTTTTGAAAGTCCGTGTCCATCGTCATTCAAAGACTACTGCACCAATTTGTTTAAAATTTTGCACACACTTTCTACATATAAAAAACCAGACCCCAACGTTTTCCTTTTCGTTGTTTGTTACTTTGAGGAGGTTTACCAGCTACAAAATGGTGTATTTTTTGGTGAAAAATCGTAGTTTTCACTTTGAACAACCACCAAAAATTGAAAAAAAAATAAAAAAACCTAACAGAAACTTTGGGGTCTAGAAAAACTTCTACTCTAACTATGCTGCTTTGATTTGTTCATTTCTGATTAGTCTGCGCTGAGATACAGTGGACACCGCAAATCATGATTTTTAAGAAGCGTTATCAAAGATACCTCTTCACCGACTTATTTCTCAATAATTTTCCACGAAAAAATTACAAAATGTTGTTCGAATGATGCTTTTATCAGGCGAATTATTTGAATTTATTTTGTTGAACGACAATTCTTAAAAAAATCGCAAAAATGATAATTTTTTCATCGTTTAGACCCTACCCCTCCCTTAACTTCGATAAAATTGTGATAAGCGCGTTTTGTTGGTTTACATCACCTATTACTATTTTGGTTCTTTTTAGCCCTGGAAATACTTACAGCAAACGGAACAATAGATCATTTGTGTTGGGGATACAAAATTCGTCTAACATCTTTATACTGTGAACGATAGGAAACAAAATATGTTTTTTTTAGAAGAATGGTTAAAATGAACCAGCTAAGAATTTGCAGGGTTGAGTTTAGCTTCAATGGTGTATTTTTCGAGAATTTCTACTTTCGATAATCATTTAACTTTCCAATCATTTAATTTCCCGAATCTGTTTTTCGCTGAGCTGATGGTTTCATGTCATACCAAAAAAAATTAAATCTGACTGGATTGGTAAATAAATAAATTATGAGACTACGTGGACTTTGAACAAAACCCCCCTCCCAACGTGGTTTATGAATGTGTAACGATGCTTTTCGCATTACCAGTAAATTGAAAATTGTTGCAAGTTTCATTCCATATTTTCTTACTACAACTAACCACGCTTATAAGTCGGATCAGTTTCAAAGATTTTTTACGTATTTCAAATCGTCGTTTTTAATGAAGGCTTGAAACTTTTAAAACTGTAGGGTGTAGCTACAATTTTGGACCCGAAGTCGGATTTTGTAAAAAGAGGTGTTCGCAATATATGGAAACATTTGCTCTGACAACACACGTGTTGTATATTGTGGGGACAGATTCGAAGCAAAAACTTGAAGTCATTTCAAATTCGAAGTCGCCATGACTTACAGTTCAACGATGTTCGTTACGAACCATTACAATATGGGCATTTTTGGTTTTATGAGTTCATGTGAGAAAGTGATGATTGAAGTCTTTGTATTATATAAAATGGCGACATGTGGATATCCTTTTCAAAATTCAACAATATGGGTATTTGATGAGTGTCATTTCCAGCGTAAAAGAAGCATATTAATGGATAAATAAAAATGATTGCCAGTGTATATCTTTTTGCCTTTCTCATATAGAAAGGTTATGCAATCACTGTGAAAACCGACTTTTGAACCGTGGCCCGGAGGGCCGAGTGTCATATACCATTCGACTCAGTTCGTCGAGTACGCAAAATGTCTGTGTGTGTATGTGTGTGTGTATGTGTGTGTATGTGCGTATGTGTGTATGTAACGTTTTTTTGCACTAAATTTTCTCGGAGATGGCTGAACCGATTTTCACAAACATAGATTTAAATGAAAGGTCTTGTGGTTCCATACAAAATTCCTGAATATTATTTGGATCCGACTTCCGGTTCCGGAATTATGGGGTAAAATGTGCAAAAATATGTGAAAATAAGTGCACTAACTTTTCTCAGAGATGGCTGAATCGATTTTCACAAACTTAGATTCAAATGAAAGGTCTTGAGGTCCCATACAAAATTCCTGAATATTATTTGGATCCGACTTCCGGTTCGAGAGTTATGGGGTAAAATGTGCAAAAAAAAAAGAAAATATGTGTTTTAACTTTTCTCATAGATGGCGCGACCGATTTTCACAAACTTAGGTTCAAATGAAAGGTCCTGTGGTCCCATACATTATTCCTGAATTTCATGCGGATCCGACTTCCGGATCCGGAAATATAGGGTAAAGTGTGTTAAAAATTGTACACCATCACTGAAAATGGGGAAGAACCTTGAAAAATTTTCTAAATCGACCTCAAATCTTTTCCAATTTGATGGTTTTTATCAGTAGACGGTCAAACAAACCGATTTCGGTTATTCTTTTAAGAATCGAAGAAAATTTTTTTTTACCTTTCTCATATAGAAAGGTTATGCGATCACTGTGAAAACCGACGTTTGAACCGAGGCCCGGAGGGCCGAGTGTCATATACCATTCGACTCAGTTCGTCGAGTACGCAAAATGTCTGTGTGTGTATGTGTGTGTGTGTGTGTTTGTGTGTGTGTGTATGTGTATGTGCGTATGTGTGTATGTAACGTTTATTGCACTAACTTTATGGGGTAAAATGCGCAAAAAAATGAAAATATGTGTTCTAACTTTTCTCATAGATGGCGCGACCGATTTTCACAAACTTAGGTTCAAATGAAAGGTCCTGTGGACCCATACGTAATTCCTGAATTTCATCAGGATCCGACTTCCGGATCCGGAAATATAGGGTAAAGTGTGTTAAAAATTTTATACCATCACTGAAAAGAGCGACAAACCGTAAAAAGTTTTCTAAATCGACCTCAAATCTTTTCCAATTGACATTTTTTATCAGTTGAAGGTCAAACAAATCTATTTCGATTATTCTTTTAAGAATCGAAGAAAAATATTTTGAACAATACCACAGTATTATATATGATAGTTTGATTGATATGAGAAAGGCATCATTACACCACTAGGTGGATTAAAACAGGTTTTTCTCTTTTCATTTATTTTATTTTGTATCACGAGGATGTCCAAATAAAACTGATAAATTAGAAGTCGCCGACGGTGATTTGAAATAACTTCAAACATCCTTTTTAGAGTTGACTTCTCAAGCTCCTTCAAAAAATACTGGTATTGTAAACGATTCGAAAGTCAATTCATAATCCTCAAACATCGTTTACCAGCAACTATTCATCAAACCCATTTCGAAAATATCAAATTTGTTACTGGTTTCGTGAATTATCGATCAACCGGAAGTTGTCATTTTGAAACAACTTCATCCATCGTTTTCCGACACCTACTTTCTAAACACGTTCTGAAAATAACCATATTGCGATGTTTTGTTACGAATATCGATTTACCGGAAGTCGCCATCTTCGATATGGGTAAAATCGCTCAGAAAAAATGACTGTTTTTATTTTGTGTTCAATTACTGATAAATGGGTTCTGTTTGAACATTTAAATGTATGCAATTTTCGAAAAAAAATGCCTATCGATTTCATGCATTTTTTTTAAACAATTGAATTTTTTCAATGTTCTGGACCTTTGAAAAAGCGGCAAACAATATAATAATAGAATAAAATATCGTAGTATCCAAATCCGTTGAAAAATTCGTGGGCAATTATTTCAATACTTATGACGAAAAGTATGACTCATGACAAGGGTTTTCATATGCGCCTGGTGATGTGAAGCGTGCATTTGTCAACGCTCATGGAATTTTCCAAAGCACGCATTTTAGAGTAGTAAATGATTGAAATTTCATACCACTGTTTGAAACGATGGTGTGAAAAACTTAAAACCTTTTGAATTGGGCTCATGGCTCATAGCTGTTTAATTCGCAGTTTGTATTAATTAATAGTTAAACTAACCGAATTCACTGCATTCTCTCATAGATGATTGAATCGATTATCACAAACTTAGACTCTTATGAAATTTCTTAAGGTCTTATAACGAAGAAAATTTCAAAATTGGTGAATGCGCATTTTTAATTTATTGTGTTTGATGAATTCCTTTGTAGTATATATGAAATAATAAATAATATGAGGAGGCCATCATTACACTACTAAGTGCCTGAAAATTTGTTTATTTTGTACGTTAATTTTTTACTATTGGCCCATTCATCAAGTTCGAAAAATAAATGGCTGGCATTTTCGGCTCAGGAGATATGACAATATAAATGACGAAGCTGGCTTGCTAAACTTTGAATCAACTGCTCTATTCTCCACGGCTCTGCCAATTTCCATGTACCTAGCCTTATTTGAGAGCCTTTTTGGTAGGATTATGAGGTACATTTACGGTTTGGAAAATGTAATAAATGACGAAACAGATAAATCACAATGTTTTTCAATACGTCAAAATTTAACAAAGATGCCTAAATCGGCTTCGAAATTCCTAGACGAGGTCGAAATTACTTTAGGTAAGTTGACAAACTCACAAAGTTCATGACTAACACATTTTGTTCCGAAAATCTTCGTATAAATGTTTTAATGAACTAATTTAAATGGCAAAGGAAAGCATTATCACATTAAAAAAATTGCAAGAAACCTCCGAGCACAATTATAATAAAAATGAAGCAAATATAAAATTCCCAGAATAAATACAAGTGACAAAATAGAAACTTGATCTAGTTTAAGTGCTTAGATTGTTTGCGAATGATAAAATTGACAATTAGATTCTTTCGTGATAATCGATTCTATTCTATTTTGGTCCCTTCACACATATTTTTACATTGTGAAGGTTTTGAAAAAAATTCTTTAACTGGTAAATTACTCAAAAGATCAATTTTAGTTACGAACTACCTGGACAAAAGAAACGATTTTGTACTATAATAATTTTCCAGAAAAAGAACGTACAAGCTTATTAATTTTATAAACAGGAATCGATTCAAGAGAAGATTTTCTATATTTCGATCGAAACATGTTGAATCAGTAACCGTGAACCAGTAAACTCAGTGATAGTGTAATTTTATTGATCCTTCGTATACAGGAGGCGTTTTCATTCAATTCGATTCATGCCTGTTTGCCACCAGCAAAACCAAGTAGCTGGACGGACTTGCTGAAAATCATGCCACTCGTGTCTATTCCCGTTCTTCTTATTACACCCTCGAAAGCAATGTTGAATAGCAGACACGGAAGACCATCACCTTGCGAGTTTCGAAAAGACTCGAGTTCATCCCCGACACTCGAACAACGTACATCACTCGATCCATCGTAGCCTTGATCAATCGTATCAGTTTGTCCGGGAATCCGTAATCGTGCATGATTTTCCATAGCTGTTCTCGATCGATTGTGTCGTAGGCTGATTTGAAATCTATGAATAAGTGATGTGTGGGCACATTGCACATTGGCACATTCGCGGCATTTTTGCAACATCTGGCGGATAGCGAACACTTGGTCCGTGGTAGCGCGTTCGACCATAAATCCTGCCTGATATTGTCCCACGAATTCGTTTGCAATCGGTGAAAGTCGGCGGCATAAAATTTGGGAGAGTACCTTGTAGGCGGCGTTCGACAGAGTGATCGCACGGTAGTTCCAGCAATCCAGCTTGTCACTTTTTTTGTAGATAGGACACACGTTTCCTTCCATCCATTCCACCGGTAAAATCTCGTTCTTCCATATCTTGGTAACGACCTACTGCAGTGCTTTCACTAGTGCATTACCACCGTGTTTTAGTAGCTCGCTTGGTAGTTGGTCCACGCCAGCGGCCTTATTATTTTTCAACCGGCCTACCTCGTCCTTGATTTCTTGGAGGTCTGTGAACGATTATCTATCGTCCTCCGCACGTGTTCCTAAGTTCGTTATCGCACCGCCACTTTCTGCACGTAATTTTGAGCTACTCCAACACCCCGGAGCCGCTCGATGTTGAGCCGCAACGTTCGGTTTCGACGTGTGGTACTCATCGTGGAAAAATTTGAGCGCATGTATATAGCAACCAAGTAATGGTCCGAATCTATGTTCGCACTTCTGTAGGTGCGAACATTGTTGATGTTCGGTGTGTTAGTAAGGATCTCCAGGTAGCTTTTTTGTGTACTTGCGGAGGAAGAAGGTGCTTATGATTACTATTCCTTGGGAGGTCGCAAAGTTAACACATCGTTGGTCGTAATTGTTTGATGCGGCATGCAGGTTGTTCGGTTCGATTACCGGTCGGTACTTTACCTCCCTTCCAACCTGGGTATTCTGTCGCCGATTACAATTTTTACGTCTCTACGTGGGCTGCCGTCAAAAGCTTGTTCCAGCTGAACGTAGAGCATTTCTTTCTCGTTGTCAGGTCTTCCTTCGTGTGGATAGTGTACGTTAATGAAGCTGTAGTTGAAAAAACGGCCTTAAATTCTCAATTTCCACATCCTAGCGTTGATCGGCTCGCTGATGCATCTTGCTCAGAACTACGAAACCAGTTCCCAGCTCGTTCGTTGTACCCCAGCTTTGGAAGAAGTTAGCCGCTCGGTGTCCGCTTTTTCACGCCTTCTGTTTCGTCCAACAAAGTTCCTGCAGCGCTACGACGTCGAAATTTCGAGGATTAAGTTCATTGTTCTAGATCGTATTATCACCTGTATTATTAGCAATATTAATATTTTACGGGAGGTTTATTTGCCCATACGCCAAATCCCTGTTTCGCCGGAGGATCATCGTACTTGCTCTGTTTAATGTCACACTAGGACGATCCAGTTGGTGGGGCTGCCACCTTGGATGTAGCTGGACGGGATACAGCATTTCTTATTCAGCCGCTGGATACCAGAAGCTGTTTGAAGCCGCTCCTAAAATGGGTCACAGGCGCTCCGACATCCCCCTAAGAGGACTCTCTTCCCTGTCAGCATACGACCTGATTTTTGGTTTCGTACACCGTGTGCCGTGTACGTTTTAAGTACCAGCAAAAACATAACCAAATATGAGTTGTGTTTTGTTATTCATACTTTTCGGATGTACAAGTGTTGTCAATAGTTTTATTTTCCCTTTATGGGCTACTCTGACCGAGGGTAGGGTTTGCTGGTTCCATATTTTCTATATCAGGCGAATACGCTATGGTGCCGAAATTAGTACTAGTAACGTTACAAAAAACCGAGGTCATCATCGAAATGATAGATTCTATCGAGATGATCTATCGAGGATAGATTGTAAACCAAGTGACAGATTCCTTTACGGTCACCAATTTGCAACGAAAGATACGAGTATCATATATTGCAAGTTCACCAAAGAATTTGAGGCTTGGGCTCATTGCCACTATGGTTTGAAACGGGAAATTAGCGTGACAAAAATATTTTCACTATTAAATATTAGTTTTTTGTAGTTGGTGTCTTCACAAAAGTGGTTTGTTATCGAATGGCGCTCCTTTTGATATAAAATATTACTATGGTGGTCCTTATTTAGATTGAAATCTGAAATCTAACTTTCTTAATTGAGCTCAAAAATGATTTTATTGTACAATAAAGTTGTAGGAAATTTTATTTTGAGCAACTTTGCTCAGAAAAGCACCTCTCTAACTTTTCATTTGACCGAGTTACATCAATTATCCCGGGTAAGAGTAGGGTGGCTCCCGAAAAATCGATTTTTTTGTTCTAACTTTTTTATGAAACGTTCTATGGAAAAGTTGTCTTCAAAGGAGTTGTTGAAATAAATATTGCGCATATTTTTGCTGAGTAAAGCTTTCTCATATGAGCTACCAGTAAAAAGTTATGATTGTTTTTTCATCAAAAACTAGTCAACCTTCAAATATCAAAATTCATTAGATGCCAGGTCGATAAAAATGTATCCTATGCGGTTACTGAAAGTTCATAATATAAGTAAACATTTAAGAGAAAATTGGGAGGGTGTTTTTCTTTTAACTCATTTAAATTAGTCTTAAAAATACCTCGAAAAAACTCAAAAACATTGCATAACTCTTAAACGCCTTAACGTATCAACATACTTCCTTCAGCAAAATAATAGTATCAAGTTAGCCCTACAAAAGTGTTCCATACATTGTCCATTCGAGAAATGAGGCACACAAAAACTACAGCCGAAAATAGATTTTTTGCTGAACAATTTTAATTTATTTATTACCAAAGTAACTGATTCAGTTGAGCTTAACCAACAGAGACACTGTGTAATATGGTTATTCCGAAGTACAGGCCATGATAAATATATCAACAGAAATTTTCATTATCTTGACAACCAAAGCTCAAACAAGCTGGTGCAAGTTAGTGAAACGCAAATATTTTTATCCAAATCGTACCGAGACTCCTTTTTTCTCATCCACTTGTATACCGAATAGCCTGTGACAACCGGAAAACGACGCACAATGAGTTTTGGTTAGAATAAATACAATCTACTCATTTTAACAAACTAATGATTTACTTGGCTTTCAGGAAGTGCTTTGTCTTACAAAAAGCTAACGGATTTAATGATTGCTGGTAGAAGTAATAAGGACATTTTACAGTATATCATACAAGAATTGCGTATGAAAACCCCAACTTGGCGTGTTAGCAAACTGAACAAGACCGTGAAGGGAAAGGATACATATATAAAAACTGCGTTTAGAGAACATTTGGGCCTACGTATCGGTGAGCCATTGCCATCAGGAGGTAATTCCAACGACGAAAACACGGCCCGGAAATTTTTCAAGAAGTGGAAAGAAACAGCAGATATAACAGGCCTTGATGAATCATTGTTGGAAGGATTTCACGTTATTCTCAGTGTAATCAATAGCCGATAAGATAAACGTCGACGAATTCCAAAGTTACACTGAGAAAATACGAGCGTTGTATGTATCGTTGTATGGCTGGTATCCACTATCACCAACTGCTCATAAATTGTTGATACATGGAGCCACGATAATAAGACACGCAATTTTACCTTTTGGTATGCTTAGTGAAGAAGCTCAGGAGACTCGAAATAAAAGTATCTGGAACTTCAGAAAACACCATGCTAAAAAATTCAGCAGAATCGCGAACATCGAAGATGTTTTTAAAAGGCTACTGTTATCTTCAGACCCTATCTTGGCATTGTCGAACAAACAAAATAGGAGAAGTTCAGAAGACTTGCCCCAAATTGTTTAGTTTTAGATAAAAATTAGAATAATTCATTGCTTAATTTATTCAATACATACCAAACCGTATGTAGCAGCCCTAATTTTTCCATAGAAATCTATATCTTAGCTAGCATAGGCAGTAGACCAGTTGAGTTATTGCAATGACCACGGCTGGCTATTTCAACATATTGCATCAGCCAGAAAAAACTGTATCACCGATCGAATTAATTGATTATGTACATGCGATCGCAGTGAATTCACGTAGGTAGTTATAGGTGGTAGTTAGTCTACCAGACATATATATATATATATATATATATATATATATATATATATATATATATATATATATATATATATATATATATATATATATATATATATATATATATATATATATATATATATATATATATATATATATATATATATATATATATATATATGTATTAATCGAAACATATCACTTTTGCAGTAGTTCAGCCATATGATGACGGAATCATATTCCTTTTGTTAACTTTGTGAGCCACAAACGACGTGGACAACATCCTTTAAAATCTACACACTAAGTAGTTTGGTTGCACGTTAAATGTTGCTCTTTATAACTGCCCCTCAATCCTCGAAGGAGGGAAATGGAAGCTCCTCTCCCCCTAGAAAAAGGATGACAACGAGATTCAATACTCTAAAAACTCAGCTCAAATTATCTAAAAACTCAGCTCAATTGGCCACGTAAAGCTTGTACGCAAATAGGCCTGAATAAAAAATATCTTTTAAATAAAAAAATGTAGCTCTTTCTTGGATTGCGTTGTATAATACTTGGTTCTTTCTCAGGCATTCGTTACTTTCCCTCAGCCCCATGCTAATGCTCCACTCACTCACCAATCATTATTCATACTCTACTATTCGGTTTCAAAATAAAAATACATTAATTTCCACTTTCTTGATTGTGTTGGTTTTTTTTAATGTTGTTTATACATTGTCTGATCTAGATAATTAAAGTAATAATCCTTTATACCGCTTCAGACATAGAAGATTATGTAAGAAAGCAGGAAATTTTCCGAAGTTTCACTAACTAAGACATTAAAATCAATGCAACAGTTGGCAGGATGACAAAATACACTGAAGCCTTTTATACGAGTTTACGTACCGCATAAAAATAATCGCATAACTCTGAAAATTCGCATAAAAAAAACCGCATAACTCTGAAACTTTTCTTAAAAAACCGCATAACTCTGACACTTCGCATAGAAAAAATGCAGAAAAGAAACCGCATAATTCTGAAAATTCGTATTAAAAAACGCATAACTCTGAAACTTCGCATAAAAAACGCAGAAAAGAAACCGCATAACTCTGAAAATTCGCATAAAAAACTCATAACTCTGAAACTTAACTCGCATAAAAAAGACCTCAGTGTACCGATATGATACAGACGCTGGAATCAATGCACTATGGTTTGAAACGGGAAATTAGCGTGACAAAAATATTTTCACTATCAAATATTAGTTTTTTGTAGTTGGTGTCTTCACAAAAGTGGCTCCTTTTGATATAAAATATTACTAGGGTGGTCCTTATTTAGATTGAAATCTGAAATCTAACTTTCTTAATTGAGCTCAAAAATGATTTTATTGTACAATAAAGTTGTAGGAAATTTTATTTTGAGCAACTTTGCTGAAAAAAGCACCTCTAACTTTTCATTTGACCGAGTTACATCAATTGTCCCGGGTAAGAGTAGGGTGGCTCCCGAAAAATCGATTTTTTTGTTCTAACTTTTTTGTGAAACGTTCCATGGAAAAGTTGTCTTCAAAGGAGTTGTTGAAATAAATATTGCGCATATTTTTGCTGAGTAAAGCTTTTTCATATGAGCTACCAGTAAAAAGTTATGATTGTTTTTTCATCAAAAACTAGTCAACCTTCAAATATCAAAATTCATTAGATGCCAGATCGATAAAAATGTATCCTATGCGGCTACTGAAAGTTCATAATATAAGTAAACATTTAAGAGAAAATTAGGAGGGTGTTTTTCTTTTAGCTCATTTAAATTAATCTTAAAAATACCTTGAAAAAACTCAAAAACATTGCATAACTCTTAAACGCCTTAACGTATCAACACACTTTCTTCAGCAAAATAATAGTATCAAGTTAGCCCTACAAGTGTTCCATACATTGTCCATTCGAGAAATGAGACACACAGAAACTACAGCCGAAAATAGATTTTTTGCTGAACAATTTTAATTTATTTATTACCAAAATAACTGATTCAATTGATTTTGATTCCGTTATCGTAATGATCGTATCGTTAACATTCAAAATAAAACATAAGACAACAGTTGATTACGTGCGTTGCCCGAGCGGCGAGAGGGGTAGTTCTTTCAAAGCACTTATAGACCGCACTTTAAATTCTTTTTTTTTATTTTATTTCTTCTAATAATTTTTCCACTTTAATGCCCTAACTTGCCTACAGCACATAATTTTGTGCCTGACCTTACTTCTGCCCTAACTTCTACGGGAATCACTTCTACGGGAATCACTTCTACCGGTTAACCGACGGTCGCGCAAGGTTCTAGTTAGAGATGTCCTGCGGCACAAGTCACCTCTAAGTCTAGATGGAATCTATAGTTTGCAGCACCTGCGCAATAAATGCTACACGCTTATAGTCTTTGGGGTGGAGTCCTTCGTCCAGTTAGTACCGTCCTGCGTTACAAGCCGATACTAATTCTGGTCGTCTGGTTAATCTGATTCCCCGCCTGCGTTATAAACAAGGAAGTAGATCGACCAACGGATGCAAAGTGGAAAAAACCAACGACGAGATCCGATGTTCTGGGTCCAACAGTTGAACCAAGAAGCCCCGATAAAATCAAAAACCGACCCTTTTATACTCAAATATATGTACCTAACAAAAACCTATATTTATATATATATCTCTGGTAGACTAACTACCACCTATAACTACCTACGTGAATTCACTGCGATCGCGTCGCTTATGTACATAATCAATTAATTCGATCGGTGATACAGTTTTTTCTGGCTGATGCAATATGTTGAAATAGCCAGCCGTGGGCATTGCAATAACTCAACTGGTCTACTGCCTGTACTAGCTAAGATATAGATTTCTATGGAAAAATTGGGGCTGCTGCATGCCCCCTTACTTACTGAGCTTGATGATATCATCAAGTTGCTTGCGTGGGTAGTAACTTAACACGTTATGTTAATGAAATGTAAAACTTTTAGCCCTAAGATTGCCGTTACAAAAGATTAATAATTTTTAATCCCCCTTTTTTTCTTCATGAGGTCCAACAGTTGAACCTAGAAGCCCCGATAAAATCAAAAACCGTCCCTTTTATACTCAAATATATGTACCTAACAAAAACCTATATATATATATAAAAGGTGATTTTTTTGAGGTTAGGATTTTCATGCATTAGTATTTGCTCAGATTTTTTGAGGTTATGATTTTCATGCATTATTATTTGCTCAGTATGCTTTGACATTTCATCATGAATAGACTTACTAACGAGCAACGCTTGCAAATCATTGAATTTTATTACCAAAATCAGTGTTCGGTTTCCGCTTTTTTATCGACAAATTTTGTTCAGCGATGAGGCTCATTTCTGGTTGAATGGCTACGTAAATAAGCAAAATTGCCGCATTTGGAGTGAAGAGCAACCAGAAGCCGTTCAAGAACTGCCCATGCATCCCGAAAAATGCACTGTTTGGTGTGGTTTGTACGCTGGTGGAATCATTGGACCGTATTTTTTCAAAGATGCTGTTGGACGCAACGTTACAGTGAATGGCGATCGCTATCGTTCGATGCTAGCAAACTTTTTGTTGCCAAAAATGGAAGAACTGAACTTGGTTGACATGTGGTTTCAACAAGATGGCGCTACATGCCACACAGCTCGCGATTCTATGGCCATTTTGAGGGAAAACTTCGGAGAACAATTCATCTCAAGAAATGGACCGGTAAGTTGGCCACCAAGATCATGCGATTTGACGCCTTTAGACTATTTTTTGTGGGGCTACGTCAAGTCTAAAGTCTACAGAAATAAGCCAGTAACTATTCCAGCTTTGGAAGACAACATTTCCGAAGAAATTCGGGCTATTCCGGCCGAAATGCTCGAAAAAGTTGCCCAAAATTGGACTTTCCGAATGGACCACCTAAGACGCAGCCGCGGTCAACATTTAAATGAAATTATCTTCAAAAAGTAAATGTCATGTACCAATCTAACGTTTAAAATAAAGAACCGATGAGATTTTGCAAATTTTATGCGTTTTATTGTTTAAAAAAGTTCTCAAGCTCTTAAAAAATCACCCTTCATATGTATGTATATATATATATATATATATATATATATATATATATATATATATATATATATATATATATATATATATATATATATATATATATATATATATATATATATATATATATATATATATATATATATATATATATATATATATATATATATATATATATATATATATATATATATATATATATATATATATATATATATATATATATATATATATATATATATATATATATATATATATATATATATATATATATATATATATATATATATATATATATATATATATATATATATATATATATATATATATGGTCAATGGCATATGACACAATATTCGTCCATAATAGAGCAGCAGAAGTACTGTCATTATCAGAATGTAAATAGTTCCAATTCAGGCTCAGAATTAAATGATTCATAGCGGCGTAATCACCCTTCATGAAATCGTAATAGAATTCCTCGGCAACTGCTTCAAAGACAACTGGATCACTCTCACAAATATTGATTACAAGAGGAGGGTGGTGGCGACAAGTTTTCACTAGCGAGATGGGCGCATTAATTAATGAACATTTGTTGGTGTTGTACCAAGAATTGATCCACTGGTTTCCTGTTCCATGTCGTAAAAGGCCACAAAAATAGAAACTCTAAGTCAAGGTGTATTTCCGTGCCGATGGCTGAATGACTGCAGGAGGTTAAACAGTGCAGTCGTGAACGGAATATCTTGGGGTTATCCCTTACTGTGTTAAGCAAAGCTCTGGCACAGTGGACGACTTCTTTCTTCGCAACTCGTGGGATTTAAATGATTAAAACATTTAGAAAAATCCTTACATGGTTCGCTGTAGGCGATTATAAGCCAATATATTTGGTTTCTTGTAGTTGTTGTACGGTTAGTGCTGGAGGTGAAATGTTCGTTACTCTAATTGATAATGGTTAGAGTGGCACAAATCAATCTTCAGCATAAACGTACAGCAACTATGAATATATCCAGACTTCTGCAAGAAGGTAAAGCTTCTATAGCATTGGTTCAACAACCTTATTTCCAAAAGGGAAACTTCTACGTTGGCAAATTGTTAAACCCAGTCTTTTTTGCCTTCAACAATACCGGTATGACTAATCCACGTGAAATGCCTCGAGCATGCATACTTGCAAATAGTGCTCTCGATGTTTCTCTCATATCGGAGCTCACAACTCGGGATATTTGTGCTGTCACAGTTGGTATGACTACTGATGGCATAGACAGAAAATATGTCTATTGTTCGGCATATTTGCCGCATAACCAACCTTCGCCAAGCGATGACTTAAAAAAGGTTGTATCATACTGTTGCAAAAGTGATTTACCGCTTATAATCGGCATATCATTTGGGGCAGCACAGATATAAATTCGAGAGGTTCTGATATGATGGAATTTGTGAGCAGTACAAACCTGCACATAGTCAATGCAGGAAAGCGTCCAACTTTTTCGAGATCTGGAAGAGAGGAGGTTTTAGACGTAACTCTCTGCTCTGATAGAATTGCACATGAGTTGGTGAATTGGCTCGTCTCCGATGAGCTCGAACCTTCGTTGTCTGATCATAAGTACATATTCTTTGATCATTGAAACGTTAAATTTGATATTATCACATATCGTAATTCCAAATCTACAAACTGGGACCTCTATGAAGAGGGCTTGGCGACTAGATTTTACGGGTACCAACCAACAATTGAAACCCCAATTGATTTGAAAAATGTTGTCGACGAAACAAATTCACTCATAGTTGCAGCATATGAAGAGGCTTGTCCACTTCGGATTGTGCGAGCTACTAGAGGAACTCCTTGGTGGAATGCTGAACTTGCTAGACTAAGGAAACTATGCAGAAGAGCTTGGAACCACCGACGCAGAAATGGGTCGGAGGAATTCGTGTCGGCTCGAAGGGCTTACAAAAATGCTCTTCGATCGTCTGAGCGAAGTGGTTGGAAAAGCCTTTGCACAAATGTCTCTAGTCTCAACGAGGCTAGCAGATTAAAGAAGTTACTTTCGAAGTCTAAGGACTTTAATGTCAGTTTCTTAAGAACTTCAGATGGTGAACACTTGTCTGCTGAAGGTAATGTATCTCGCTATCTTTTTAACACTCACTTTCCAGGATGTATGGATCCATCACCGACAGCTCTTCCCGAGACTTTTTCA